>NW_027528610.1:2962332-2972252 GCF_008692635.1 Crocuta crocuta | reverse complement strand
AAAAAAAAAAAAAAAAAAAAAAAAAAAATTGAAAAAAAAAAAAAAGAATGGATGTCACATTAGTTATCCATGTTGATGGGAACATATTAAGGTATATATTAAAATAGTTTGACCCTGGGCCAGTAGGAATATACGAACTGTATAATCAGATGTAGCAATTCAGTATGGAATCAGTGTGGATGCATGATTTTTACACACAAGATAGTGACTTAAAATGCATAGTGAAAATATTAAAGAGGGTCCTCTGTCTCTCTGCTCAAGTGATAGTCATGGCTTCCTCATCACCCTTCCAAGACTTAGGGCCAGAACACCTCAGTCTTCTTTCCTTCTTGCCCTGACAGGGACACATGTCCTCATGGCTAGAATAAGGAAATCAGCTCCCAGCCTCACAGATAGCACTCGCTACTCCCAGAGCGACAGGGATATCTGCAAATGTCCCAGTTTGTGACTGTGTTTGCTCTCCTCTTGTGGATGATGTCGGTGGAGTGCACTGTTATGTTTTATGCACAGTGAAGACAGCATTTTAGTGCTGAGCTTTTGTGATTAGGTGAGGATGATCCATGCCCTTACATCTCCCTTTTGGGGATGTTTGTCATTCAGTGGAATGCCCAGCAGTAACCTTGCATTTCATCAATCCAAATTCTTTCCATTGGGACCACAGTCAATGTCTCTTTATCTGAGGCCTGGGAATAACCCTGGGTTTCTGTGTGTGTGCCTGGTGTGTGTGTGTGTGTATGTAAAAATCAACCACTCAACAAACCAAGAGAGATAAATAGCACATTGGCATTATATGGCAATCCCCTTCAACTCTTTTTTTAAGTTTGTTTATTTTGAGGGAGTGAGAGAGCACAAGCAGGGGAGAGGCAGAGAGAGAGAGGGAATCCCAAGCAGGGCTCATGCTGTCAGCACAGAGCCTGATAATGGAGCTCGGACCCATGAGCAGTGAGATCATGACCTGAGCCGAGACCAAGAGTCAGATGCTCAACCAACTGAGCCACCCAGGTGCCCCTCCTCCATCTCTTAATACCAGATCTTAATGCCCCTAAAGGAATCAAGGTATGATTTGCCTTTCTCAACACTTCGCTTTTCTCTTGGATTAGCACTTTTTCCTTGGCTTCAGCACTGACCACATCTTCTAGAAATGGCTTTGCACCCACCCCTTTCCATCTCTAGATATGTAACCAGCTCAGAATGTGAGTCTATAATTTTCCTAGGAAGAGCCCAAAGCCTGGCGTCACATGATTGGTCCGTGAGTGAGTGTCTGAAGTGCTGTCGACCTGCAGATAGGACCTCTAATAATGAAGTACAACACCCCCCACAGAAGCCCCCGGAGCTTTCTTGATCAAGTCCTTTGTAGGGACATTGCAGTTGAACACTTTGCAGTTTGACAATGGGAGGTAGCCCAAGCTATCAACAGCAAGTTCCCGTTGCTTACAACCAAAGCAACCTTCACAAACAGGGCATAGTTTGTAAGAGTCATAGCTGCACAGAGCAGACTCAAACTATGAACTAACTGATCTGAATGAGGAAGGCTGAGGGCCAGTTTTGCTGAGATAAGCCATCATTATTGTTCACCTGTGATACTTTGGGGTGTAATATCCCCAGCTTCTCCCTGTTGAAGCAGGTGCACATGAGGTCATGACAGCAAGCACATGCTCATTTTTTTTGCAACTGCGAAGAAGGTGTCACAACAGAAACCCCAGTGTTTGGTGAATGACAGCAGCGGATTTTTTTTTTTGTCTTCAGTCCAGTCGGTGAAAAAAACCATAGTGTGGTCTCCCAGCACCTTGTTAGAAATGTGGCCTCTCACGTGACAAGGAAATGCCATTTGTAAACCCAGGTCCATAAGCCTAACTAAAATATTAACAAACTGAATTAAAAAATTAAAGTTCGCACCATTGCCCAGCGCAAGATTGGTTACATAGAGAAAGCAACATAAACCATTCGTGTTAACTAAAAACGAGAAACTGGAAACATTTGATTAATCAGTCATTGGATATCTGCTTGGAGATCAATGCACAAATATATATATTTATATTATATATATATATAGGGAACTGAAGATTAGAAAACCCATTTGCGAAAGAGAATATTTAAAATTGCATTAATAATACTGTTACAATAGCAAACCTTGGTAAGATTATCTGTAGCATAGCTATAACCCCAGTCAAAATCCTCATGGGTAGAAATCAAGCAGAATCTATAATGTATATGGGAATGTAATGATAAAGGATAGTTTAGATATTCTGAATGGAGAATACTTGGAGGGGGGAGGGGCTTACATTTCAGATATTAAGTTTTATTATGTAGTTATAATGGCTTAGACATCGGTATTACACTAAATAAATTAATAGAACAGAATAGAGATGTTACATATACCCACTCATGAAGATATTTGCTTTTTTTTTTTTAATGTTTCTTTATTTCTGAGGGAGAGAGACAGCATGAGCAGGGGGGGATCAGAGAGAGGGGNTTATTTCTGAGGGAGAGAGACAGCATGAGCAGGGGAGGATCAGAGAGAGGGGGAGACACAGAATCCAAAGGAGCTCCAGGCTCCGAGCTGTCGCACAGAGCCCAACGCGGGGCTCGAACCCACGAACCGCAAGATCATGACCTGAGCCAAAGCCAGACGCCTAACCGACTGAGCCACCCAGGCGCCCCAAGATATTTGCATTTTGATACAACACCTTGACACACACTAGCAGACCTTCTTTTCACTATATGGCTTTTCTCTCTGTCTCTCTGGGTCACCTGCATGGCTCAGTTGGTTGAGTGTCTGACTCTTGATTTCAGCTCAGGTCGTGTTCCCAGGGTTGTGGGATTGAGCCCTGAGCTCAGTTGTCAGGCTCCGCGCTAAGCATGGAGCCTGCTTTGGATTCCGTGTCTCCCTCTCTCTCTGCCCCTCCCCCACTCATGTTCTGTCTCTCTGTCTCTTTCTCTCCAAAAATAAATAAACATTAAAAATTTTTTAAAAGACACCATTGAATGAGTGATGCATGTCATGCAGTGGGAGAATATATTTATGGTATCTATAAGGACCATAATATGACATAGTCGCTGATCAAAACACATCATTAAATGAGTGAAAATATGCACCATAGAATGGAAGAGTGTCTTCATGATATCTATAATGTTTCAAAAATACATAAATTGCCCTGAATATGACAGCAGACTCCTATGCAGAGTAATTAAGCATTCTTACAAATCAGTACGAAGAAAGCAGTTCAATATAGTGAGAGGGCAAACAACGTAGAACACTTTATGGAAGAGCATATCCAAAGTCCCAACTACCATGTAGGAAAATGCAACTTTGTTACTCATGATGGAAATTCAAAATTAAATCAGAATGAGATTATACCGCACACCAACCAGGCTGGCTAGAATGAAATGAAGTCCGGAAACATCAAGTGTTGGAGAAAATTAGAGCCACTGGATTCCTCAAATACTTTTGATGACTCAGCATCTTTGGAAAACTCTCTGATGATCTCACCCAAAGTTGGAGAGAGAAATCAACTCTGCTCCAACAGTTTCCAAAGATGTATGTTCCTGTAAACAGATGCATGCTCGCAGAAGGCCATAGTTATTTGAAGAATATTCACAGCATCCCTGTAGGTAATTGTTAAAAATTGGAAACACTCCAGATGTCTGTTAACAAGTAAATAGATAAATAAATTGTAGCTCTTTCTGGAAGGGAGTCTTTAAAACAGTGGACATGAGGGGCACCTGGGTGGCTCAGTCGGTTGGGCAGCCAACTTCGGCTCAGGCCATGGTTTCACAGTTCGTGGGTTTGAGCCCCGCGTTGGGCTCTGTGCTGACAGCTCAGAGCCTGGAGCCTGCTTCAGATTCTGTGTCTCCCTCTCTCTCTGACCCTCCCCTGCTCACGCTATCTCTTTCTCTCTCTCTGAAATAAATAAATTGTTTAATAATTAAAAAAAAAAAAACAGTAGACATGTGATCCCACATTTTGTGAGTTCGAGCCCCACGTCGGACTCTGTGCTGACAGCCTGGAGCTGCTTCGGATTCTGTGTCTCCCTCTCTGTCTACCCCTCCTCTGCTTGCACTCTGTCTCCCCAAAATAAATATTTTTTAAAAAAAAATGCTCCAGGACACCATGGTGCTTTATTTTCATTGATTTGTATAGGCTCACTAGCTAACTGTACATGCCTTTTATTCCAAAACCTTCCTGTGAAAACCACAAGAACAAGAATGAATATATACTAATGAGGATTATTTGTCGATGTGGTTTTGCATGAAAGCTCTTTACTCAGAATGAAGTTCCTGGAAAAGGATACTGAGCTAAACTTTGAAGACACCATGCCAATAAGCGGATTACACTCACTACTTCCTGGGATGCCTGACACCCACAGGGGCTGTCTTTTTCTCTGTGGAGAAATGACCTGACATTCCAGAGACGACAAACCCAGGGAACATCTTCAGGAGATCAGATACGCTCCTCACGGCTGTTGACTTCCATCAGACAATTGTTGATTCTTTCCTTCCAATTTGATGTCTATTTATCTCTAAGTGGTGACCTAGGATATCTGAATGGAAGTTGTCTTTGAGTTTACTACTTAGATGCTTGCTTTGTCCTTGAGATGAAAGGAAGGAATTTGGTGATTTTAGTGTCTATAATTTCTAAAGCATCCCTTCTTCTCCAGATTTACACACAAACATTTGTACACATACACGCATATCCAGGGCGCCGCCGGCCTACTCATACAGATCAGGAAACTCACAGGTAAATGTTTACATGCCTCACACAAAAGAGTGATGTCTATTCATTGGTTAACACTGACCCATCAAATACGAACGTTTGCTCACCAATTCAGTTTCCCTAAGAATTCACAAATGCTTTTCTCTCAATTTCTGGGGATTCTCTTTGCGATCCCATAAATCTGGGAAATTGATGCGATTATTTGAATAACTCTAAACCCTGAATTACATCTTATCTGAACTGTTTAGGTAATTGGATCGTAATAACAAGGAAGAAGAGAGGAGAAAATTGCTTCCATTTTCAACCCTTCCAAATGTTCAGATGCATATCATTAAATTCAGAACTGTCACTCATATCTTTCTAAGAAACCGTGGAAACAGGAAGTGTGTTCATCTGTACCAATTATGTGCTTTTTTCTCCTGTTACCAACTTGAGCAAATCAAGATGTGGCGATTTCAACTGTGAAGGCGAGTTTACACCAAATCGTCACCCAGCTGTTTCTGTTGCTCTATACTGTATTAATATTAATGAATTCTGATAACCAAAATGATTCTTCTATAACAAACTGACGTTCAATTAATAAGAGAAAAATGACTGTCATTTTTTAGTTGTGCAAGGTCGTACCTACAGTAATTCTGCAGACATCAATCTCATGAATCTTTCAAGCCACCGTGAGAAAGAGGGCGCTGCTAACATATTAACTATTTCCTGAAGGCGTTCCGTCTTCATCAGGTGAGATGAGACTGTAGGATGCTTCCCCGAAAATCCCACAGGCAGCTGTGATCAGTACAGACGGTTCCTTCGTAAGGCAAAAATTCCCATTTGAAAGATGGTATATAATACCAGGGCACCTGGGTGGCTCAGCTCGTTAAGCGTCTGACTCTTGATTTCGGCTCAGGTCATGATCTTACGGTTCGTGAGTTTGAGCCCTGTGTCAGCATGGAGACTTCTTGGGATTCTCTCTCTCTGTCCCTCTTCCCCATCTCTCATTAATAAATTAAATAAATAAATAAAACTGTAGGAAAAAAGGACAGTATAACACCATGTTTAGAAGAGAGACATTTAAGGCAATGAAGCGTATGGAATTCTTCAAAAATACCTTCTGTAGTTTTTTTTTTTAATTCAAATTAGCATCTGGCTAGCACAACTTAACACTGCCTCCTACAACTTCAGATGGAGATTTTGTGAAGTCTTCCAAAACGTGAGAAGCAGGTGGCAGATGGAGGGAGTCATTGGCGATGGTCTCTTTGAGTTCTGGAAACCCATCCAGACACCCCAATACCCGATGTGAGAGGAGGGCCGTGAGGAAGCCGTGGGGCGGAAAGTCTTGAATTCCAGTGAATCAACCAGTCTACACAAAAACCCAAGGCATGGTTTGGATTCCCATCTGGCAGAATAATGAGAACTGTCTGCACGCAGAGCTAGGGCGATGCAATTTCTCCCATATTGTGTCTGCATCAGTTAAATGGGAACAGTTATCGTAAAGTGCAATCCTAACCCTCACGCAAACAAGATGCTATTACTGTCGGGAGGAAGAATGTTTTGGAATGTGCTGTATATCCTCTTTAAAGTAAACACGTGGTCTTGGGTACCATTTCTTAGGAAATCACTGCCTTTAATGTGATTGGGTTTGAAACTATGGATGAAAAAGTATGACAATATATACCTAAGAGAAGTCTCAAATTTTCAGCTTTCTTCTCAAGGTGTGTCACACAAAACACATTTGTAAGGATCCCAGAAATGCCAACAGCTTTGTACAAAATGAAGAGGGGATAACCCTAAAAATAGATTAATTTTATCTCAGTGTGCCACTGCATAAGGTGCAATGTCGGATATTATCCAACTATTTAAAATCTCACTGAGCTGTTTATCTTCTGACTTCATGGATTTCTTTCAGGTATGTCTGCTCTCCACCAAATTGAGGGCCATAGAGCAGCTAGACTCTGCGAAGTTCTAAACAACTATTATCAGTGAACTTTCTTTGGGCTGGGGGGAGAGGGATTCAGGCTCAGAATGCAAATTATTCCAAAGAAAATTAAAGTAACATCTAAGACTTTTCTAATCATAATTGTGCTGTTGTCTAATGTGAAGGAAATAAAATTTAAACCTGTAAGATTTTGCAAGAAAGAAACAGTATTACTTACATAGGGCGAGGAGACGCTGGCTGGCCCCCTGCGGCGGTCCAATTTTTTTTCCCCCACCCAGTGCTTGAGCATCCATTGATTCCAGCTTCACCAACCTCATTACAAGAGATTAGAAAGACTCTATGTTCATGTGGAAAAAGCCTGCAGGAAGATATTTCCATTTCAGAACTTTAGGAGTCCCTAAAGAGAATAATATTCATTCATGATCTATTGGCACTTTGGTAAATACAGAAGCTTCTAAGTCCTTGGAGATGACCTTTCACAGAGATGGTCACGGCTACATGGGACGTCGGTGTATCTTTATAAATGTATCAGACTGCAATATAAAATCCTTACTTCTGTTGCCGTCACACGTATTTTAAGCCACATCAGCTTCTCTCATGAAATCACAGCTTAACACACATTTTAACATGTGCCCTAATACGTCGATAATATGTTATTTGCTTCACAGCCGGTTCGAGCTCCAGGTAATAAAGTTCTCATTACAGCCAATGGTGCTGCTATAGCACAATTACAGTTCCCATACCTTAGCAAAGGGATCTTGGCAATAAATAAACCAGCATAGGGAAGAATGCGTCTCTTTTAGGCTCATTAAAGCTTCATGTCAACATTTCGAGTGAAATCAAACACACACTGGAAAGGGTTCCCTGTCGGTTCCTAGAATCAAGGCTCAAACTGGACCTTTTATTTTATTTTTTAAATGTTTTATTTATTTCCAGGAGAGACGTACAGCAGTGGAGACATAAGCACACTTTCCTATTTCTAATTGCTGACCCTATTTCCATAAAGAGAATAAGCATGTAATGAGGAGGCCAGGAGATCATGGAATTCCAGTCTGTTTAAGATGGATATTGCAATAACCAGATTGACTACTGACTCCAGACAACTTCTCAGCCTTGATATATTTTTGATGACCTTGCAGTTGTGAGGCGGTTAACCTGGAAGAAAACATACTGTGTGATTTAGATGCAAGATAAGACACCTGTAACGAACGGTAGAATGCTATTTACCTCCCTCAAGCCATTCTTGCTGCACTCGTGAAAATGCACTTGTACAAATGTCATAGACCCTACGATGTAATTTGTGTTGTTTGGTCAAGGTTTTAAAGAAAGGCTGTGTTTATTTCAATAGTGTGTCCTCTACCTACGTATCGACATTTCCGGTGATTCTTATTCCCTTCTGTAGGTCTAGACTTCATGTTTTTTCATTGACCTCCAGCAAGTTAGCTTCTCCCAGCTGGATGTACTGATACATTCCTCATTTATCAGAAGATGTCTTTTTTTCCCCCACTTTATTTATGAAATTATTTTGAATATAAAATTCTAGATCTAGCTCTTTTCAGCTTTCCTGTTTTTTCTCTATGCTTCATGTCGAATGACTCTCCAAGTTCATTGACCCTTCTATTGTCTGCTGTGATTTCTAGCCAGTAAATTGACTTCCCATAATTTTTGCCACTTCTAGAATATTTTCTTTTCCGCAATGCCCCAGTCTCTCCTGAAATCTCCCCATTTTCCACTCACGCTTACGCTTTCCTGGGGCACTTTTATTTGTAAGAATTATCTTAAACTCCTTGTCATAATTCCAAAATACGAGTCACCTATAGATCTGTCTTAGAGACCAAATTATTTCATTCAGTGTGGATAAGATGCTCTGATCATTACATACATTGTTTTGGCCTAATATCGTGTCTAAACACATACCAGAAGATTGAAGTGTATGTGTTTGCATGTACACATGCTTGAGAAGGATTCCGCCCTTTTCTTCAGAAACCAAGATGAGTCTGCGATCACATTGAAACTTTCACAGGCTGAGACATTTGTGGGAATAGTTGTCTTTCATTCTTGCAAAAGGCCTTGGGTTGGAAGCACCAGGAATCTAGGACATCTCTTTGTCTCTCTAGCTCTACCTCCAAGCAGCTGATGTGCCCTGCACCTCTTCACAGGCTTTGAAGTGCCCGTTTGCAACAAAAGACGGATAGGACATAAATGACTCAAGCCTAGCCTTTTAAGGATGAATACATCACAACTGGCTAATATTGGAACACAGTTAATAAGGAGATTCATATGCCTGTTAAAGAGTTAAAGATATCCCAACATATACCTGAAAAGCTAGTTAAGACTATGCCGAGGCTCTCTTTAATGAATCATCTTTGTAACAATCAAAATTACTGGTAAAACTAGTCTAGATGCACTATCATGTGTCCTTCATAGTTATTCTAGCAATATCCATTTCCACCGGTGCTGTAGCAGTAGTTAAACGGCTTTAGTGTCTTATTGAGCCTAGACACTCAATTTTTAATAATTTTCCTGCAGAGAGGCAAACCATGAGAGACTCTTGAATGCTGAGAACAAACTGAGGGCTGATGGGGACGGGGTGGGTGAGAGGGGAAGGGGGGTGATGGGCATGGAGAAGGGCACTTGTTGGGATGAGCTCTGGGTGTTATATAGAAACCAACTTCACAATAAACTATTAAAAAATAATTTTCCTGCAGACATATAAATGTGAGACTATTATATAAACATTCATATTTTGCATTTTTTCCATAAAATCAATTTTTTTTAATCAATACAATGTACATAAAGTGACTGGCTGAAATAATCATTAGTGGGAAACACAGAGTCTAAAATAATTCTATTAAAAACAAGTTGAAGTTAGTGGCTAGGTTTCCACCTGAGATTGTAGAATAAACAAAGTAGAAATCGTAAGTCGGTGGCATAGGACTCAAGTATGCAATTTAGAGAACCCACAGGAATGTAACAAGAACAAATTCTTTTCTTGTTCTTTTTTTAAGTTTACTTATTTTAGTAATCTCTATACCCAATGTGGTGCTGGAAGTCACAACCCTGAGAACAAACATTGCAGACTCCTCTGACTGAGCCCACCTGGCACCCCAATGAATTCTTTGTAAAGTCTGTAGAACATTGATGAAATTCTGCCAAATAATGATGAATGGAAAATAGAAAATGCAAGTGTAAAGAAAACGTAAGTGTAACTTACACTTATATATATTTATATATAATATATAATATTAACTTACCCTTAGATTAATATATATTAATATA
>NW_027528610.1:2938508-2962176 GCF_008692635.1 Crocuta crocuta | reverse complement strand
TATTAACTTTCCCTTATATTAATACATATTAATATATAATACACATATACACATATACAAACAGGTGATGCTAATGGCAAGTACCACTAATATTAAAGGATCTGAAATTTTCAATCCATTCAAGATCCTAAAGAATAGAGAACACACACTAAAAACATCAGTACAGCTGTGTAACTTTGTTGCAGAAGTTGGACAAAGACAACAATATGGAAGAGTGTGTGAAGTTGGGCATCTGTGTCTTTGAGGATACATACCTTTTTCTCGGTGTGTTGAAAGTATTGATGGGGTTATCGGCAGATAAGGTTATGAAGGTTGACAGACGTGAAGGATGTACAATAAGCTACTCCAGATGAAGAGATGGGGAATTCACTCTGAATGTTGGTGTCTTCCCAACTTTAAGGGCCACCAGTAAAGTTTGGGGACACATGTCACAAATTTGAGCCTGCCTTTACACATTATCGCCCTGCATTCCTGATAATTCTTGTATAGTACACATATTACAACGTACGTGAATGGTGTTCGTACACGTGAATATGCTGAAGAAGATAGGATAGATTGGCCAATGAAAGGCTTTTAGAGACAATGATCAGAACTGGATTCTAGAAAGAGCATCATGGTGGCCCTGAAGAATATGGAAATTGGATGAGTGAGGTGGACAGTGGTCTCACATTGATGATGTCAGAGTAGGTACAGAGAAGAAAACTGATAAGACACAAGACTGGAAGTCTTTGGATCTTCCTTCTAGCACTTACTGACCAATGGAGTCTGCTGAGCCCTGGGAGAAGCCCAAGAATGAGCAATGAAAATGGTAGCAAGAAACCCACCATTTCCTTGGAGCAGTACCTGATCCCACAACCAGAACAGGAAATATGTAACTTCTTGTCATGGCAAAAATACGGACTTATAACCCGATGGCCCACATTGAAGCCATTTGATCAACCAAACTAGTAACGCCTTAGAACCCGAATGATTAAATAAGCATCCATTTGTCCTTACTGGTATGAATACATGATAGAGAAAAATCAGTGAAAGTGAGAGAATACAGACGTATCTCCTTTACAGAAGAATTGGAAATAATTTATGTAGATAGTGCATCGTCAAGGAGGTGGATTTCTCTTCACCCCTTTACGTGTGAGCCGTGTGGGGACTTCCTTCCAAAGGACGTTGGGCAGAAAGTGGGGGAAAGCATTCACTTTGTAGTGGAGAATCCTGGCAAACACAGCCTCAAGCCAATTGACCAAAACCAGCGTTATTGGTTGGTCACGTCTAGGGTATGTACCTTTGATGTGATGCGATGAAAATGAATTTTACTTCTGTGGTCTCTCTCGCAACTTTTAACCCTATTCTAATCACGAGTAACACATGAGACAAATCCCTACGGAAGGGCATGCTGCAAACACCTGACTCGTATGCCTCACAACTGTCAAGGTCATCAAAAATGTATCAAGTCTGAGAAATTGGAGAAATCCAAAAATACATGACAACTGACTATAATGTGGGGTCCTAGAACTCACATAAAAAAGGGGAGGGCATTACATAGAAACTTTACCAAGGACTAAATGTTATATGGACTTTAGTTGAGAATAATGCATCAAAATTGTTTCATTCATTGTGACGATGGTCTATATGAAGGTAACAGCAGAAACCGGATTTAGGGTAGACAAGCCCATCTGTACTATGTTCATCTCTCTTTCTCTCTCTCTGTCTCTCGTAAATCTAAAACCATTCTCACTAACAATAATGATAATAATAATAGTAATAATAATGTTTATCTAAAAACAATGGTAGTAAGATAACATGGGCCAATATCACAGAAGCCATAGGAAGAGGGAATTTCAGGAGGGAAGAAGTCACCTTTGAACATCACTGCAGATAAATTAAGCCAAAAAGGCACAGATTTTACATTTTAGTAAAAGAAAAATCATTAAGGACCACTATGAGACCAGTTAAAAGACATTCTGAGATTTTTTTTTAAAGCAGCAGTGTATTACTATAAGATAGATCTTGAAAGCCATTTTCCCTCTGCAAATTGTTATCAATAATAATTAAAAGTTTTATGTACGTAAGTTCTTTTAGAGAGATCTATTATGGTATATCTGAGTTTGGGGATTTTTCACACGGTTGCTTGTTGAGTTATCTGATTTACCAAAAGTCTAATTTTCCTTTCAAAATCATTCCCCAAAGTTGAGTAATCACGGGGTCAGTAAGATTCCTTTTGTCACAAAAGCTGTTTCTTTATGAGTGGCTGTTACTAAACCCATCTACCAGAATTATTTTAAATCTCATATTCCTTAAGGCTTAGTACTACCCACATCTACTTTTCCATTTCTGTGATGTTATTTAAAGAGATTAGAAAATGTCAGGAGCTGCCAAATTAGGGTCACACATCCAATTCATTACTCAGTTTGCCCGTGGGCAATTAGGTGAGTACGTTAAAGCTGACGTTGGAAGTCAGAGACGACTTAAGTCTGTGTGTTCTGACTGCAGGTAGACGAATTAGCTGAGGGGGATGGGGGACCTAATGGGGGAAGAGGTGTGAATTGACCCAGGTAGGGTTCCTCATCTGAGCTCCACTCTTACAGACTGTGTGCTCTTTCAGGATAGTGATGTGCCTGAGCACTGGTTTCTTCACCAGCCCTGAGGGAATAAATACAAATAGATAAAAATATTAAATGGAATACGCTGGTCCTGAAATTGCTGAGTATTAGCATTATTGCTTTTTGTGGGGGGGGGGTTAGGTTTATTTATTTGGGCATTTCATAAATATTATACACATAGAATACACTTGAGAGGGAGGTGCCTTGTCCTTGCCTGTCTTGGGTGGGGTAAAGCCACAATGTTTCACGGGGTGCTTGACTGCAGTACGGTGATGATTCTCTCAAAGCATTGTCTTGCTGGCCTCCTCCTTCCCTGGTCCTCTGACTAGAGAGAGGAGCCTTTGGGAGGCTTTATTTTTTTTTTTAAATCAGCTACTATTGCCTTTTCTGGATTGCCTTCTCTGTGCACTTCAGAGTCTTTGTGTGTTCTGTATAATGTCCACTTGTTTTTGTAGCATCTAATGACACAAAATGGAACCCTCCATGTTCTCCATCTTCCTGGAGGCAGGTGTCCTCAGTACATTTTAATGCAAAAAAAAAAAAAAGTCCTTATTGTATTTTTCAGGAGCTTTACTACGAACACGCAGATGATGGAATGCCTACCCATAGACTACTAGGCTTACCGAGACCGTACCGAGCACGTGCTTTGACCCGTGAAGTTAGTGTCACCCCATAGTGTTAGACAGTTTGGCAGCCTGAACCTGGATTCGTTGACGGGAGACCTCCGGGGAATTCTAGCGCAAAGACGGGTACAGACAGACTATAATTACAATCCAGGCAAGATCACAACCTGACTAATGAGACAGTCGTGTAAACAAACAGTAGAAATACTAGAGAAAAGAAAATATAAAAGCCTACATGTGCAGCAGGAAAGTGGAACTTCTAATGATGAAACAGTGTGATTTTATCTAATTATTTTTCCTACAGGCATCTGGGTGGCTGGGTTGAGTGTCTGACTCTTGATTTCAGCTCAGGTTATGATCCCAGGGTTGTGGGATTGAGCCCCACATTGGGCTCAGTGCTGAGTGTGGAGCCTACTTAAGATTCTCTCTCTCTCTTTCTCTCTCCTCTCTCTCCTTCTGCCCCTCTCGCCTTCTTGCGTTCTATGTCTCTAAAATAAAAAATAAATATAATGATTCTCTCTAAAAACGACAATGTGAAAAGAAAAGAAACCAACTAAACATGGGAAACAGAGACAAGATCATAGGACTCGGTGGGAACAGGACACTAGAAATTCTGGACAGTAACCCAGATGCAAGGCCAGCAGGGAACACAGCCTTGACACTCTCAGGTAGCACGTGAAATTCTCCAGAAAGGAGAGCGTGTGGCCCTTCTGTCTACAGAATGCTTCCTACCTCACCTATCAATGTCTAGCAAGTTCTGGATAAGCTTTAGGGTTTTCCTTCTTCCTCAACAGCAGCATAGAAGGGAAGGTGAGGTTGTAAACGCAAAGCAAACTTGGGCTTCAGTATGCTGAGGTCGAAGAGACCAGACTTTGCTCGAGCCTGGCTAACCAGAAAACGACCAGCAACCCAACCCTTCGTTGCTCTGTGTAAAATCCAGGCGATTCCTCTCCTCAAAGACAAAAGGAATAGAAAGAATATAGAAATGAGGTAAAGAAAGAAAACACCTTAGAAAATAAATTGTTATAAAAAGAAACACCGTATTTAAATACTGAACCAAGATAATTACACTGCATCCTCCAGGAGTATGAAGTCAGTAAAAGGAATGGAAACACAAATATATGAGGAAAATGTGAGCTGCCTGGAAACCTATTTAAAAAGGTAAAGGCAGTTGATCCTTAAGCCACGTGTATCTTAACTGCAAGTCCACTTACATGCAGATTTCTTTTGATAAATATGACATAATGCTCTAAATGTATTTTCTCTTCCTTAGGTCTTTTTTTAAAGTTTATTTATTTTGAGAGAGAGAGAGAGAGCGCGCACAAGCTGGGGAGGGGCAGAGAGAAGGAGAGACAGAATCCCAAGCAGGCTCTGCACAATCAGCACAGAGCCCTATGTGGGGCTTGAACTCACATACTGTGAGATCATGACCTGAGCTGAGGTCAAGAGTCACACTCTTAACTGACTCTACTACCCAGGTGCCCCTAGGCTCTGTTAATCCGTTTTCTTTCCTTCAGCTTACTTTAATTGTAAGAGTACAACATGTAATATGTAGAGCAAACAAAGTGTGTGTTAATCAGCTTTAATAAGTTGTAAGACTTCCGGTCAACAGAAGGCTATTGTCAAGTTTTGGGGGAGTCAAAAGGCATATGCAGATATCCAACTATGGGGTGGCCAGTGCCCTAATCCACACTGATGAAGGGCCACCTGTATACTAAAGGCATAAGAAACCATCTAGCTACAGAAAACATATTATGAAAAACAGAAGGATATGAGAAAATTCAGTGAATACAGCAAAAGCACATTTGCATAAAGTTGAAGTATTTTAAAAGTAACATGTTTGACTCACATAAAATTTTTAAACATTTCACAGAACAAAGAGAAACTTGAATCTCGATAGTGATTGATACCATATTTCAAGGGATAGCCCATTATTATAGGGATGTGTTTGTCCAATGGTCCCTTAGGTTTTATAAATCATTTTCTATAAAAATTTTTAAAAATAGGTCTACTTTACAAGTCATAGATTGGCTAGAATGAAATAAAGGAGCACATTTTATTCATATATAATTTTTAGAACGTTTTGTGGAACAAAGAGTAGCTTCAACTCCTAGCCTGATGATTTATGTCCTATTTCAAGGCATACTCAATTATCACAGTGATCTGTGATATCAGTTGATCACAGAAATCAATGATCAGAGAGTATTTCCCTCTTTCATCCTTCATACTATTTGTTTTATATGTGTTAATGCTGTGGCATTTGGTGCCCAGATACAACTAAAGCTCCACAGTGGAATCTATTTTCAGTAATTAGAAAGTGCCATTCTTTCTCTTGTTTGCCAGTGTTTGTTTGAGTTCTTTCACTGAATTAACCTCTCAAAGTGCGTAACAGAAGCTTCTTTCCTTTGTTTTTCTCACATTGTTCTTGTTGGATTTTTGCCCATTCTTTTTTTTTTCCATTATTTGAGCCTCTTTGGATTTCTTCTGGATATCATTTTTGTGTGTGTGTGACAGTAGATAAAATTGGATACCTTTCACGTGTTTATATGATGAGAATATTGTGTATCTATTTCCCTAATGTGTATAACTGTATATGTATATTTTACTTCATCTTCTATTTTCAACATGCTATTAAATTACTGCTGTGAAGAATGACTAAGAAAACTCTATGTCCTTTGCCTTTTCACACACCTCACCATCTGATTTTTGTTAATTGTATTACTTTCCTAATGGAACCTAAGTCACATATTTGAACCCTAACATAGCCAAACACATCTAAAACATGCTGCTAATACATAAATAATCATGATCCGCAGCTATTAAGAACAAAAAGAGGAAATCATATTACTTGGATATTTATATACATTTTTGTATAGTTAGCTGAGGATGTTTCCAACCAAAAGATCAAATGTTCCACATGGTTTCTTTCTTTTGCTAATAGTAAAATGGATAGAAGGAGATCGATTAAGAACTATTAAACAAAATGGAACCACATGTCTATGATGTGAGGAATTCTCTGCCTGTCTGGAAGGCTGGAGGTCACAAAAGGCTAAGTTTTTACACAAAGGGCCCTTTGAAGAGACTGAGGATGGGACTCCTACATCACCCGTTTGAAACCAAAGAGTACCTAGAAGAAAACTTAAGAGCATGATCTCATCATGCTCTCAGTAGAAGCCAAAAACAGACAACAAATAATCTTGGAAAGATGTGGTATGAGCCTCAGGGCTAATGGACTCAATCCTTATGACATACACTGGAGACCTATGAAGTTTTCAAGAATTTGGTATCAGTAGAATGCCAGTTTGGACTCAAAGGGACAGAGACTCAGAAAGGAAAGATGGTGGCCCAGAAGGTAGAGCTGAGAACCAGAGTGTTATTTCCAGGCCTTGAAACCTAACGGAGTTTGCTTGCTTAGATTCCGAAACTAATCTGGTCCAAGGACTCCGGTATCCTTTCCATTCCCCTCATCCCCACTGATCAAACCAGAGGGTCTATACTCATTATTCTATGCACAGCCCAGCAGTCCATGTTGGGAGCAGATAAACTGTGTTTCTTTTTTCCATTTCATGGGACCACAGACTTGTGAAATTGTGCCTCAGGAAGTATAATATGTAGGAATTTCCTCTATACCCGAACTAGATGATAACATTTGGGAGTTCTGAGCTGATGAGTTATAAAAGAGAGTTTGCACTTTGGAGCTGGTGAAATAGGATAAGACTTCTAAGGGCCTTCAGATGGGGTGAATGTATTTTCCTTTTGAGAGCGACATGAATCTTTGGGGCCAGAAGGTAAACCATGGTAGACAGAATTCTAAAGACGCACACACACGATTTGTAGCCCCTAGTTATTCAACCAAACACTAATCTAGAAGCTACTGTACAGATACCTTAATGTTCTAATTACGATATAAATCAACCAGTCTTATGATAGGGCAATTATCTGTATCACCTTTGTGGACCCAATGTACTATCACATGGGAAGTTGAATGGGAAATAAAAACTAAAACAGTCACTAAGAGAGATGGGAGAAATTCATAGCACGAGAGAGCCTGGTGCTTTGCTGGTAGCTTTGTAATTCAAGAAAAGAGAACATAAGTAAAGAAATGCAGCTTCTGAGCTCAGTCAGTTAGGCGTCTGACTTTGGATTAGGTCACGATCTCACAATTCACAGGTGACCCTAAGAAAAAACCAGCTAAGCCACACTATGTTCGTATATCTGACCCACAGTAACTGCAAGATGATAGATGGGCATATTCACAGATGACAAAATCTTAGTCATTTGGGATGGCAGCAATGTAAAATATTATAATCCTGTAGGAATCATAATATATAATATAATATAATATAATATATAATTTAGTATAGAATATAATCCTGTAGGGAGCACCTGGGTGGCTCAGTTGGTTGAGTGTCTGACTCTTGATTTCCACTCAGGTCATGATCTCACAGTCTTGGGATTGAGCCCCACATTAGGCTCCGAGCCTGCTCAAGATGCTCTCTCTTTCTCTCTCTCCCTCCCTCCCTCCATCTCTCTGCCCCTCTCCCCTACTCATGCTCTCTTGCTCTCAAATATATATATTTATTCCTGCAGGAATTTTTTTTCCAGCAGACTTCATAGAAACTACAATGCCTAAAATCATAAATATGCTTGCATTTCCCCCCATGTTGACATGTCTGTATTTGAGTGACAGCATGACAATTTGTAAGATGTTTGGACCACACGTGTTCCTTCAGTTCTTTCCACGTTTTGTTATACTGTCTTCCAACGTTGAGCATTTCTATGTTGAAAACTGAAGTTGGCCATTGTGCTCTCTCTTCCCATAGGTGATCTGATTATGTACATGCTATTCTAAGGATTCTATCTTTGGAATGTATGCAACTTTCAGGAAATATTTCCAGTGTAAGTTTCTACTGAGAATAATACGATTTATCAGTCTGATAAAAATACGTCTTGTTTTTGGGAAATTTTCTCAATATAGTCTTTAAACATTTATGTATGCCATTATTTTATGTATTTTATTTGGGCACACCATGGTGCAGATGTTGGATAAGATCCAGTGGTTTTAGTAAGGAAAGTCACAGAAAAAGAAATAGCAGAGTTTAATTACAAATGCAAAACTGATCAGCATTCCTCTTAATTAGATGGTAATTGAAACAATGAATACAAATTTTTATTATTTAATCATAATACTCAAGTCTGCGAGAAGCTGGGGAAAACTACCATTCAGATATCTTCGTATGCCATGTACATTTTGAAGGAACTGCAGTTGATAAAACTTTTTGAAGAAAATGTAGGAAAAATGCTACCTTAGTTTCAGAAACCTTCAACCCAGCAGTTAGAACACTGGGACTAAGGGGCGCCTGGGTGGGACAGTCCATTAAGGGTTCAACCTCGGCTCAGGTCATGATCTCATGGTCAGGCTCTGTCCTGACAGCTCAGAGCCTGGAGCCTACTTTGGATTCTGTCTCCGTCTCTCTCTCTCTAGCCCTCCCCTCTTCTCAAAAATAAATAAATATTTTTTTAAATGCTGGGATTCAGTATATTGATGATTGCATGGGCAAAAAAATATATACAAAGATACTTAACATTTTTAAATTTTTATTTACTTATTTTTTGACAGAGAGAGAACAGGGGAGGGACAGAGAAANCTTTCTCTCTCTCCCTCCCTCCCTCCATCTCTCTGCCCCTCTCCCCTACTCATGCTCTCTTGCTCTCAAATATATATATTTATTCCTGCAGGAATTTTTTTTCCAGCAGACTTCATAGAAACTACAATGCCTAAAATCATAAATATGCTTGCATTTCCCCCCATGTTGACATGTCTGTATTTGAGTGACAGCATGACAATTTGTAAGATGTTTGGACCACACGTGTTCCTTCAGTTCTTTCCACGTTTTGTTATACTGTCTTCCAACGTTGAGCATTTCTATGTTGAAAACTGAAGTTGGCCATTGTGCTCTCTCTTCCCATAGGTGATCTGATTATGTACATGCTATTCTAAGGATTCTATCTTTGGAATGTATGCAACTTTCAGGAAATATTTCCAGTGTAAGTTTCTACTGAGAATAATACGATTTATCAGTCTGATAAAAATACGTCTTGTTTTTGGGAAATTTTCTCAATATAGTCTTTAAACATTTATGTATGCCATTATTTTATGTATTTTATTTGGGCACACCATGGTGCAGATGTTGGATAAGATCCAGTGGTTTTAGTAAGGAAAGTCACAGAAAAAGAAATAGCAGAGTTTAATTACAAATGCAAAACTGATCAGCATTCCTCTTAATTAGATGGTAATTGAAACAATGAATACAAATTTTTATTATTTAATCATAATACTCAAGTCTGCGAGAAGCTGGGGAAAACTACCATTCAGATATCTTCGTATGCCATGTACATTTTGAAGGAACTGCAGTTGATAAAACTTTTTGAAGAAAATGTAGGAAAAATGCTACCTTAGTTTCAGAAACCTTCAACCCAGCAGTTAGAACACTGGGACTAAGGGGCGCCTGGGTGGGACAGTCCATTAAGGGTTCAACCTCGGCTCAGGTCATGATCTCATGGTCAGGCTCTGTCCTGACAGCTCAGAGCCTGGAGCCTACTTTGGATTCTGTCTCCGTCTCTCTCTCTCTAGCCCTCCCCTCTTCTCAAAAATAAATAAATATTTTTTTTAAATGCTGGGATTCAGTATATTGATGATTGCATGGGCAAAAAAATATATACAAAGATACTTAACATTTTTAAATTTTTATTTACTTATTTTTTGACAGAGAGAGAACAGGGGAGGGACAGAGAAAGAGAGAGTGAGAGAGAGAATCCCAAGCAGGCTCCATGCTGTCAGTGCAGAGCCTGGTGTGGGGCTTGAACTCACAAATTGTGAGATCATGACCTGCGCCAAAATCAAAAGTCAGACACTTAACCATCTGAGCCGCGCAGGTGCCCCTCTACAAAACATTTATATATATATATATTTCAGATATATTCATTTCAAATATATATTTCAGAAAAGGCTACATTTTCACGTTTCAAAATTATTTCTCAATGTTCACATATTATCCATAAATGTTCTTTTGAAGCACTATTTCCTGAGAGACAATGTTGTATTTTTTTGCTTACTGTTGGGGTGAGGGGCACAATTCCATCACATGTGCGTATCTGTTCATATATAACTTGTACGTATCTGCACGGTGCCCAGGTTTTCCAGAAGCACTATCTGCAGTGACATGTCTCTACTTATGTTCTAGAAGCCGATAAAGCAATTCACAGGACAAAATGTGTGTCCATGCATATGAAATCACATGGTCAGTTTTAAAGCATTGGTATTTATCAAGAGATTCTTTCTTTGAAGAGTCTTGATGACAAACACTGTGTGCAGACAGCTTTAAAACTGTATTTTTTAGCACACATATTTAGCTGGTACTATTTTCTCCTCATGTAGTTGAAACACGATCCCTTATTTTGTTTTGCATTTAAACCGTTCGTTTTGTCTGCTGTTACATGGTCTTGTGAGATTGATGAAGTGTCTAAATGACTAACCATATAAGACACTGAAATAAAGGGGACTTTGGATTATACAAAGATCTGCATTTAATACTCATGTGTTTGTTTTTCCTTTGTGTAATTCTAAAACGACTTTTTTAAAAATTTTCAAAAAAAATTTTTTTTTTTTTTTTTTGAGAGAGAAAGACACAGAACACAAGTAGGGGAGGGGCAGAGAGAGAGGGAGACACAGAATCTGAAGCCGGTTCCAGGCTCTGAGCTGTCAGCACAGAGCCTCACGTGGGAATCTAACCCACAAACTGTGAGATCATGACCTGAACTGGAGTCAGACACTCAACAAACTGAACCGTCTAGGTGCCCCGTTGAAAAGACTTTTTAGTTTTGTGAATTTATTTCTGGGTCAAGGTATGTGTCATGGGTTGAACTGGGTCCCTCCAAAATTTGAAGCCTTAAAATGTGGCCAGAGGTAGCAATGGGATTTAAAAAATTTTTTTTAATGTTTTATTTTATTTTTGAGGGAGAAATAGAGACAGTGTGAACAGGGGAAGGTCAGAGAGAGAAGGAGACACAGAATCTGAAACAAGCTCCAGGCTCTGAGCTGTCAGCACAGAGCCTGATGCGGGGCTCGAACCCATGAACCGTGAGATCATGACCTGAACTGAAGTCGGGTGCTTAACCGACGGAGCCACCCAGGTGCCCCAGCAATGGGATTTTTAAAGATGTGGTTAAGGTAACCTGAGCTCAGTAGGGTGGACCCTGACCTAACAGGGCTGGTGTCCTTATAAGAAGAGATGAGGACACAGACACACTCAGAGGGAATATGCTTTATGTGTTAGTTTCCTTTCTTTTTGAAAAAATTCTTTATTGCGTAACAGTTGACAATGTTACTTTAGTTCAGGTGTACAACATAGTGATTCAACAAGTGTGTGCATATGCTGTGCTCACCTCCCCTGTATGTACACTATGCCAGTACCAGTGACCATATTCCTATGCTGTATCTTTTGTTCCCATGAGTTACTTGTTCCATAAGTGGAAGCCTGCGTCTCCGCGTCCCCTTCCCTCCATCTCTCTCCCCTCTGGAAACCGCCAGTTCTCTGTGTTGAGGAGTTTATTTCTGCTTTTTTGTTTGTTTCTTACGTTCCACACATGAGTGAAATCGTATGGTATTTGTCTTTCTCTAGCTGACTTATTTCCCTTAGCATCATACTTTCTAGGTCCTTCCATGTTGTTACAAGTAGCAAGCTTCCTTCCTTTTTTATGGCTGTGTAATATTCCATTGTGCGTATACCACATCTTCTTTATCCCTTCATCTATCCATGAGCACTTGGGCTGCTTTCATAATTTGACTATTGTAAACAATGCTGCTGCAAATCGGGGTGCATGTATCTTTTCAATTTGGCGTTTTCATTTTCTTTGGGTAAATGGCCAAAGAAGTAGTGGAGTTACTGGATTATATGGTATTTCTAGTTTTAATTTTTTGAAGAACCTCTATACTGTTCTCCCGAGTAGCCACTCCCGTTTGCATTCCTAACGAACAGTGCGTGTGTGTCCCTTTTTCTCCACGGCCTTGGCAATATGTGCTGTTTCTTGTGTTGATTTTAGCCACTCTGACAGGTGAGAGGTGATCTGTCATCATGGTTTCGATTTGCATCTCCCTGATGTGAGCAGTGTTGAGTATCTTCTCATGTGTCTGCTGGCCATCTGGATGTCTTCTTTAGAAAAATATCTACTCACATTCTCTGCCCTTTTTAATCAGAGTATTTGGTTTTTGGGTATTGAGTTGTATAAATTATACATTTCCATTTGTAGGTTATGTCATTTGCAAGCATCTTGTCCCATTCAGTAGGTTGCCTTTGCCTTCTGCTTTTGTTGATGGTTTCCTCTCAAAATAATCATCTTCGTAGAACTGATACGAATATGGTTGGAAATTGACAGTTTTTACTTTTGCTCTTTTAGAACTTACTGAACCGCCCTGGGAAGAATCCCTTTCTCTCCAGGGACAATATTGCATATTTGTATGCTTCTCACATGTACATTCCAAAAGCTCTATTTAATGTTCATTTGGTGGTGTGTCCCAAAGGAACAGCAAGTGAGACGGAAAAACAAAACAAAACAAATAACAAAAAACCTACACACATAAAAATAAAGATCAGAGCACACATAGGTATTATCTTATGTCTTCTATCCGATTTATTGAATGTAAACATTTTCAGTTATCAGTGTCCTGCATTCTCTGACATGTTTGAAGAAAAGCGATCATTGTCTCTCTACGGATTTTATTGTCACACTAAATCTTCTTGATTCAAGGATAATCGTGAGTAACTTAGAATGATTTTATTTTCACACAAAATCTTGATTCAAGGATAATCGTGAAGTGACTTAGAAATCCTGCAACATTCAAACACTTAATATGCTTTCTATTTTTATTGGATGGGAGTGTACTTTGGAAGAAATATTCTGTTATCTCTGAGATTTTTATGTCTGCATCTCGCCAGTGCCCAGTTCTTTTCTCCCTTGGTGGAAATGTTTATACCCACCCTCTCTGTTCCTACACTGCTCACATCTCTTATTCTCATTTATTTGTATCACAAGACCCTCTTTTTCTTATGACTGAACCCACTGTCTCCTCTTTTCAGAGAATCTTCAACATAGAAGAACAGAACAGAGCTCCCGTTTGAAAAACAACATGTCCTGTGCTAGTAAACTAAAAATTTGGACAAATGTGAATAATACTTCCTGAATCAAAGTTTTGGGGTTATTTTGGGGGGGAGGTTGTTTTGTTTAATGAAATCTTTACTGAGATGATTCAGGACACGCAAAAGATCAGGAATTCACCACTAGAATGTAATGATTTCTAGTTAGTATTACCATAAAACCGAATTCATCTTATATAAATGCCTAAGATACTCTAAATGTTCTTTCTTTTATACGTAGTTTGGTGAAAATCTCCTTCATGAAGAGGTGGCTGCAGAATGAGCTGCAGGCAAATGTTTATTAAGAGGGTAAGATCAGAAAGGTCAAGAATATATGAAACCTCTCTTTACAGAGAGCAGGCGCTCAAAAGTGAAGGCCGGTGTACTATTTGTGTTATAAGGTTTGGGTCACACCCGCCCCCAGACCCCTTGTTCCTTCTCAGGTTCTACTCGATTGCCTGGATAGCTCTGGGTGCTGGGTTGTCCATTCCTGACTGACTCACCCATTGTATGAGGGCTGATCTATGGTCATATCATTCTTTGTGGTCTTGTGTTTTCTGGTCTTAATAATTTTTAGTTAAGTCTTTAGTCAAGTTCCGGAGGGCATCCTGACTGGGAAGTAGCTTGTGTCTGTTCCATTCTTAAGGGGAACCTTACGCCTGAGGGGTTTGCTGTAGTCAGAGCTTACAGCATTGTTCCAATATATGTGTTTTTCCCCACCCAGGTCTTCAGGTCGTAACATTTCCCTCTCTGCCTGTTTAATCCTTCATTTCCCTATTATACTTGGGTTGCCCACATCTACCAAAAAGTTTTTTCCTTCCACTTCCTTCCTTGAGACCGCCCATCTTGTGAGAAATCCTTTATAACCCACTCATACGCATTCATGTACGCCCTGCTGCTGTTATCGTGATTCTTAAGTGTAAGATTTCCGAAAGGTTTTGTCTGTTGACATTTGGACATTTGACATTTGCTTAGTGAGTGAGACACCTGTTAGCGAATTGATTTTTCTTTTTGGAATCAAGGATCATTTTTCTAAATGTCCATCAGTATTCATGGATTGGGCTGAGACATAGTGGTGAGTGGTTAAGCTGTTTGCCAAAATAATGCAGGGGGTAAAAAAAGGTTTCCTTAGATTCCAGAATTAAAATGAAACTCACCGTATTAGCAGACAAGCTAGCTTTTCAGGTTTTGGTCAGTGTTGGCTACAGAGAAAGAGCTGAGGTATTGCAAGAATGTTTTCAGGAGCCTTCCTCTATTGTGGAAAGAATGCGAAATATTTTGCTCTTGAATAGCACTTTGCTGAAGAGCGGGGGGAGAGTGTGGTCTACTTGAAGTGAACATACCTCCACTGTTTTCTCAAGCTGTCTGCTTTCACACAAAACCTAACAGCTTCTCATTTGGTACCATGTGCATTCTTTTTCCTCTAGTATTAAAGGGATATCCCTAAGGTTCTTATCTACACAGTGTGAAAGGTAGCTGTCCGTCTAACGTGGTGTTTAAGTCACCTCATCCTAGCTTCGGGGTACTCCATTTGTAAAAAAGGGAATTCAGAATTCACTTACAAAAAGAGGAGGCACAGCTTAATCTTATTTTGCTGGGAAAGGGTTGGTATCTGCATAATCACCAACAAGGCCAACATTATCTACCAGCTAATACGATGATAATAATACCATGGCTCTGCCTTTTCCAAATCTGTGCCCACGTAAATATTGTTTTGGTAAAGTTGGTGAACCTGAAGAAAAGAAAATTATGACACAATATTTCACATTTATTTTGAATTAATTCCAGTTTGGATTATCTAAAATTTAACATCTGGTGTGCATCTGGTTGGTTGGAAAACAATGCACTGTGGGTAAACAGTCCATATAATTAGTAGAAGCCAAAAACCACCAATATGCAGTTTGATTTCTTTCTTTCTTGCACACACAAAACACTGAAACTCTGACCTATCAAAATTTGGTGCCTTCCTAAAATGTATTGGATCCTTTGACCTCAACTTTTCTGGTAACGCTGGTTAAGATGTGTTTAAGTAACAGTGGTTACATTGACTATCAGATATGCAAGCACACAAATTTGTTTTAGGTTAAATATCGTAAGCACCTTCAACTGGTATGATTGTTATAACTTATGAACTTACGACATAAACAGATGTAGACATTTCGCTGCATAGACATTTCACTGCATTTTGAGGCTATGACGGGGACACAGAGTATACATTGTGTTTCTGTATACAATGTATATAGTTGTGTTTCTGAGATTAAATAAGTAAAGTAAGACAAACCAAGTTGTATGTGGATGGGAGGAGGGAGAAAACACGTGGCCACGGGGCACTGAATATTTCCGACGAAGGCGTACACGTGTATGGCCGACTATCTCCAGTCTTTCTCAATTTTCGATAAGATGTGATGCTTTAATATATGTGGAAAGGAAGTACAGAAATATCATCTCTTAGGGGCGCCTGGCTGGCTCACTCAGTATAGGATATGATTCTTAATCTTAGGGTCGTGAGTTCAAGCTTCATGTTGGGCATGGAGCCTACTTAAAATAACAACCAACTTAAAAATATCATCTCTTAAAAAGATATCACTTCCATGAGCAACCAGCACTTGCTTGCATCATAGCAAAGAATGAAGATAACGTGCTAATGGACGTCAGATCTTGGAACACGCCTCCGCTCTTCTCTGTGTTCACGCTCCCCGTATAATTCAATACTGCCATTTTCACTGCCAATAAATAAATAAAGAGCTTGTACAAAGGTCTATGTTGATGGAAGTGCATGTTCCAAAGCTTCTGCCCTTTGAGTTTCTGTTTGAACCAGAAAGATGCCCAGAATGACTTGATTATAACGTGCTTTCCCGTAGCATGCGCTGCACTGGTAACAATTAGCAGTGGTTTTCCATTCCGGAAAGCCCCTCCACAACCCATCTCTGACCCCTTATCTCAAGGAGGAGCCCCTCTCTTCCACAGCTCATTCGACTTCTGTAATACAGATGTCACACTCCATCCTGTGTGAGCTTCCCCATCACCACTTCCTAATCCCACGTTTGCAGATATTTGCTTTGAGCTAAAGGGAGGCAAGGCAGGTAAGAACCCACGTGCCCTTTGCTGAGATTTGCTTTGACCTGAAGGGGAACAGGGCAGGTAAGACCCCTTGTCCAGGCTGAAACCACACCACAGAGAGAGCTTTCATTTTTCAAGACCCAGAATGGAGAGGCTGAGGCCAACTGGGGTTGCAGGAAGCACTCGTTTCTGCCTCAATAGGTTTAAGAACAAAGTTTGAGTTCATTACTTTCATAGTTAGGGAAACAAAAACATTTGTCAGGTGAAATGTCAGAAGTGGCCCCAAGATAGTCACAGAAGCAGAGAGATTGTGAAGAAGAGACGGAAGTGGCTCCTAACACCCAGGAGACAGAGAGATGGCGTGGGCATGCGCACCATTCATCAGGGTTTATAGTCTCTGCAGTAATTATTCTTAGACTCAACAGCTATGCAATTAAAAAAAAAAACCATTCTCTCCGTCTAGCTGATGTTTGGATTGTATATATATTTGTATATCTATATTTATATTTATGTATAATATACATATGTATTTTATATTTATATTTAATTTATATTATACATAATATATATTTACATTTATATTTATTTATATTATATGTGTACTTTATATTTTTCATATATTTTTTATTCATATTTATATTATATATGTATTTTATATTTATTATATATATTTTAATGTATATTTATTTACATTATGTACTTTATTTTATATTATGTATGCTTTGCATTTATGTATATGTATTTTATAATTATATTTATTTTATATTATACATAATATGTTTTTAATTTATATTTATATTATATATGTATTATATTTATTGTATATAACATGTTTTATATTTGTATTTATTTATATTACATATATGTATTTTCTATGAATTTTGAGGGATTACAAATAAGCATAGAGACAAAATAAACATTCTTTAAAAATTTTTTAATGTTTAATTTATTTTTGAGAAAGAGAGAGGGACAGCATGAGCGGGGAGGGTCAGAGAGAGAGGGAGACACAGAATCTGAAGCAGTGCAGAACCCGATGCAGGGCTTGAACCCACAAACTGTGAGATCATGACCTGAGCTGAAGTCAGACACTCAACCAACTGAGCCACCCAGGCGCCCCAAAATAAACATTCTAAAAACCTCACCATGATGACTGATACATTTTTAGGGAGGGGGGGGGTCATAGTTTTGTTACCATAACACAGCTCTGCTGAATGACAACATTTTAACGACTATGTAGTGATACATTTCTTTCTAGTTAAATATTTAAGATGGGAGTTTTGCAGCATAAAGCTTCTACTCGTGACCCTAATCCCTGCACCCTTCTCTATGGCCTACCTAATAATACAATTGCAATTAGTAGTTTGCTCTCGTGGTTCTTAATAGCGAATGTTCTGCCATTTATTCAAACGAGAATGTGCAATCAATTGTAATGTTTGCAAACAGTGAAACAGCTTGCTTATGGCCAGGAAGCATTAAAATGCTAAAATGGTATATTAGATCATTTCCTCTGATATGGCCTATAACCTAGCATTTTATATGCATGTGGTCTTCTGTGGATGTAAACTGGAAATAGGTACTGGTGGTTATGTCATGCACAATTAATGGGTGTCATTTTATTTTATTTTTTTAATGTTTAGTTTTGAGAGAGACAGAGCACAAGCAGAGAGGGGCAGAGACAGAGGGAGACACAGAATCTGAAACAGGCTCCAGGCCCTGAGCTGTCAGCACAGAGCCCGACGCGGGGCTCGAACTCACAAGCTATGAGATCATGACCTGAGCCGAAGTTGGACGCTCAACCAACTAGGTGAGCCACCCAGGCGCCCCTAATGAGTGTCATTTTAGATGGCAGCCATGCTTAAAAACATGACTCAATGTTAAGAAAATAGTATGTGAATCTCTCTTGGTGTAAGTTAAAATGATTCATTTTCCATCACCTGTAGAACTCTCAGAAGGCTCTTTCTTTTCCCTTCTGGAACCAGGCAAAAGCATATCCAATAAACTCGTAACATTCTTCTGTAATGTGTGGTTTTCTATAATGATACATAATTCCTCATGCATAAATGTACTTTTTTTTTTTCACAATCTTGGTAACTCTCAAGTCACCTGATACTTTATAACCGCGACAAGAAATAGAGAGTGTAGTAGAAGATAATTTAAAAACAATGTTGACTTTGTATTTGTTTTTGCTTGTATTAATCAGCTAGAGTCGCCGTAACAAAGCGCCACAGACTGGGCGGCTTAAAGGAGACTTTTCTGTCTCACAGTCCTGGAAGTGGAAATCCCAGATCCAGGCATGGAAGTCTGAGTGAGATCCAGGTGGGGCAGCTTTCGTCTGAGGGCTCTCTCCTGGGCGTGTAGACTCCGTGTCCTCACGGGGCCGTTTCTCTGGGCATGTCTGTGTCCTTCTGTAAGGAGCCCAGCCCTATGGGACAGGACCCACCCTGAAGTGGCAGGGGTGAGGGCTTCCTCAGGTAGCTTCTAGCGGGGCCCCGGTTCAGGCTGGTGGAAACGTGTCTTCCTAACTCCATCCGCCTTACCACCCAGCAGCATTTGCATCTTCCTCCCTGCAGCCGGTGAGCCTACCTGAGCCACTCAAAGCACGTTCCCCAGGCCCCTTGCTGGGCCAGCAGCCAGAGTGAGCCTCTAAGGAGATTAGATTTCTGTACCCCAGGGATAAACATAAGCCACCCTTCCTCTAGAAAGAGCAGTCGAGTCAGCTAATGGGATGGATCACTAAGAAGAGTAAGTAGGCTCATGTTTCTCTGAGTCGCCATCTGCATAGGATCACCTCTGCGTTTCAAACACGGTGGAGCGAGGTCTACACCATGCCCAGGCCAAGAATCTAACTACAGCCGGAGGTCTGATAGACCATTTTGGAGATCCAACCATCGAACCCCTTGCCCCCAGGATTCTCCTATAATTTTTGCCGGCAGCGTGCCGAACTGCAAATCTCAGGCTTCAGCAGCTCCTTAGAGCATCACTTCTGTGGATTTGAGTCCGCTACTCACCTTCTCTGCGCCTCACTTTTACCATCTGTAGCGTGGAGCAGTCATGAACAATACCCACTTCAGAGCTGTGATAAGCATTAGTTCACACAATATTTATTAGAAGCATTTAAAATTTAAAAACTATATGTACTTTTAAAAAATACTGTGATATTGGGGCGCCTGGGTAGTTCAGTCGGTCAAGCGTCCGACTCCGGAATCAGGTCATGAGGTCATGCTTCAGGAGATCAAGCCTCACATCAGGCTCTGTGCTGACAGCTCAGAGCCTGGAGCCTGGTTGGGATTCTGTGTCTCCCTCTCTCTCTCAAGCTCTCTCTTCCAAAAATAAATAAATAAACATTAAAAAAAAAACCTTTGATATCTATATATCCACTGACATTGGTAGCTATGAGGTATTATTCCTTAAGTGGTTTTATTTCTTGTTGTTATTCTTATCCTCACCAATTTCTTTTAATGATATAAAGTTCCTAATGATATTTATAATAAAACTAGGGTATAAATTAAACCCTCAAATATGCTTAAAGAGGAATAATTTAAGCAATGCCTTCATAATAGGATTTATAGAATCTACATGAAAATTTATATTACCATTGAACTCAAGAAATCACTTTATACTATGATATCCTTATTCTCTGTGTCAAATACTTTTCAGGCTCACTATAACACAGAAAATTGAAGGGATCCCATTCTTTAGCTTCTAGTATAAAGGAGGTGACTCTAATCACTAAATTATATACACAAATTACTATTTTGTGTACAGACTCATGTACCTCATTTACTTACATGTACAAATAACTATTATGGGCAGAAATAGGCCACTGATTTGTTTTTGTTTTGTTTTTTAATTTATTTATTTTGAGAATGAGAGTGACCAGGGCAGGGGCATAGAAGGAGGGAGAGAAAGAATCCCAAGCAAGCTCTGCACCTTCAGGACAGAGCCCCAGACTGGGGCTCAAACTCACGAATGGTGACATCACAACCTGAGCTGAAACCAAGAGCCACACGCTTAACCAATGGAGCCACCCAGGTGCCCCTAGGCTACTGTTTAACTCTAAATAAATGAAATGCTATGCTATTTAAAATTCTATGTTACATTAAAAATCTTTAAGCATATTATACAAATTATTTTAACGGTGGAGCCTGGATGGCTCAGTCACTCGAATGCCCAAGTCTTGATTTTGGCTCAGGTTATGTATGATCCCAAGGTTGTGAGATCAAGCCCTATGTTGGGCTCCCTACTGAGCATGGAGTCTGCTTAAGATTCCGTCNTAGAAGGAGGGAGAGAAAGAATCCCAAGCAAGCTCTGCACCTTCAGGACAGAGCCCCAGACTGGGGCTCAAACTCACGAATGGTGACATCACAACCTGAGCTGAAACCAAGAGCCACACGCTTAACCAATGGAGCCACCCAGGTGCCCCTAGGCTACTGTTTAACTCTAAATAAATGAAATGCTATGCTATTTAAAATTCTATGTTACATTAAAAATCTTTAAGCATATTATACAAATTATTTTAACGGTGGAGCCTGGATGGCTCAGTCACTCGAATGCCCAAGTCTTGATTTTGGCTCAGGTTATGTATGATCCCAAGGTTGTGAGATCAAGCCCTATGTTGGGCTCCCTACTGAGCACGGAGTCTGCTTAAGATTCTGTCTCTTTTGGGGCACCTGGGTGGCTCAGTCAGTTAAGCGTCCGACTTTGGCTCAGGTCGTGATCTCACAGTCTGTGGGTTCGAGCCCCGTGTCAGGCTCTGTGCTGACAGCTCGGAGCCTGGAGCTGCTTCGGATTCTATGTCTCCCTCTCTCTCTGCCCCTCCCCTGCTCATGTTCTCTCTCTCTCAAAAATAAATCATTAAAAAGTTAAAATTTAAAAATAAAAAGGTCTGTCTCTCTTCCTCTGCCCCACCCCCTACTCATGCATTAGCTCTCTAAAAAAATGTTTTTAGAAAGTTATTTTAGTGGAAGAGGAAACAGTGGTACATCCACACCAAGGAATCCCCAGGGGATTATGCTGAGTGAAAAAAAGTCCCCCTAAGCTATATTTTGTATGATTTCACTGAATTGATAGAATTATAGACAAATATAAAGAGCAAATTAGTGACTGCCTGGGGTTAAGAGACAAGGATGAGGGGGCGCACGGGTGGCTCAGTCAGTTGAGCCACAGACTCTTGATTTCAGCTCAGGTCATGATCTTGTGGTCATGAGTTCATGCCCCGTGTCAAGCTCTATGAGAGCCTGCTTGGGATTCTCTCTTCCCACCCCCTTCTCTGTCAAATAAATAAACTTTAAAACATAAAATTTAAAAAATAATGAAGTAAAATTAAAGAGAATGGAAAGACCACCTGGAAAAATTCAGAGTGAATGGAAATCTAGGAAGAATACTTAGTTTCTCTAATGGTTGTAAAAGAAGATTCATTTAAGTCCTTTTTTTTTTTTTTTTTGACTTTGAATGTGTTCCAGTAACGGCTTGACCTAGTTCCTGGCTCTGAAATACGATATCACAATTCACAAACAGAGAAAATATGTGCTTCTCTTCAGATTAAATATAATACGTCCTTCCCCCCCATATCTTTCGTTTTAGTGGGACAAGTGCTTCCTTTTTCAGTAGCAATGTGATAACCAATTGGAAAAGTCTGTTAGAAATGAATGTACATTTGCAAAAAGGGGCCAGAGTCAAATATGTATTTGAACTCTACTTTTTAAATCACTTTAAGAGTTTGCAAATTGAAATTTATTCTATAAAAGTGCACTTCTAACCATTTCTCTTCCTTCAAGCTTCCCAGATGTCATCACTCCCTTGGGACTTTGCTTTGTAGCATGTGGCTGTGGCTATGTTTTATTCTGCTCCAAAGCCATCTGATATTTTATTGGTACTGCTTACCTCTTGCTCCTTCTGAAATACAATTCTCACAACTGTACATTTAATTTCCTTTTAGGTCTCATGGAGAAAATTATATATCAAGTCAACACAATGTCTTATTTTGAAGCCCACGGAGACGAAGCTGAAGCATCTTGCAATTTTGCTGCATATGCAGGTATAAAATTATTCTTGTTGCCTCCGTTAGGCAACCTTTGAAACTTGCTTCTTGGGAAAACTGTACAATTTTTGAAAATATTTTTTAAAAGTTTAGCAAAAAGGGAAAAGAGTATGAACTTGCAAGGTTTTGAGAATAAAATGGAATTTAGTAAGAATGAAGATACTCGATTAAGTTGATAGTTTTAAACCTGTAGATGAGAAGAGAAAGGTTACAAATACTCTGTGGACGCAGAGGAGTGGTCTTGCTGTAGTCTCTTATTTTAGACATAAAATTTGAGAATATCACTGGCACTTGCTCCATCTAGAAATGTCATGGTTACTCTAAAGTCAGTGATTTTCTTTCTTTTCTTAAAAAATGTTTATTCAGTTATTTTAGAGTGGGGCAGGAGGAGAGAGAGGGGGAAAACCGGGGGAATCCCCGTCAGCACAGAGCCCGGCGCGGGGCTCGATACCACAAACTGTGAGATCATGACCTGAGCCAAAACCAAGAGTCGGACGCTTAACCGACTGAGCCTCCCAGAGACCCCTGAAGTCACTGATTTTCTTAAAGCATGCAGTAATGATGCTTAATTGATGGAACTGTCTTTCCTTGTTGGAACTGGGTAGCCAGGTCTGCGGCCTTGTTTGGAAATAGGGTTACCGCATACGTCATTAGTTAAGATGAATAAGGTCACGTTGGAGTAGGGTAAGAGCTAACCCACTATGACTGGGCTCCTGATATAAATGGAAAATTTGGACTCAGAGACACTCACACACCCAATTATACCATGGGAAGATGGATTTCTATGGCCCCAAGCCAAGGAGCCACCGGCAATCAGGAGAGAGCCCTGGGGCAGACCCTTCCCAGCACCTCCCCAAGAAGCATTGCCCTATCTACATCTTTTTTTTTTTTAATTTTTTTTTTTAAATTTCTGAGAGAGAGAGAGAGAGCGTGCGTGTGGGAGGGTCAGACAGAGAGGGAGACACAGAATCCGAAGCAGGCTCCAGGCTCCGAGCTGTCAGTACAGAGCCCGACACGGGACTCGAACCCACGAACCATGAGATCATGACCTGAGCCAAAGTCGGATGCTCAACTGACTGAGCCACCCAGGCGCCCCTGCCCTATCTACATCTTTTTTTTTTTTTTAAATTTTTTTTTTTATTTCTAGGATAACTT
>NW_027528610.1:2928657-2937971 GCF_008692635.1 Crocuta crocuta | reverse complement strand
GAGAGAGAGAGAGAGAGAGAGACAGCGTGACCAGGGGAGGGTCAGAGAGAGAGGGAGTCACAGACTGAAACAGGCTCCAGGCTCTGAGCTGGCAGACGGAGCCCGACATGGGACTCGAACCCACGAACCATGAGATCATGACCTGAGCCAAAGTCGGATGCTCAACTGACTGAGCCACCCAGGTGTCCCTGCCCTATCTACATCTTGACCTTGGACTTCCAGTCTTTATAAGTGTGAGGGAATCACTTTCTCCTGTGTAAGCCACCTGCCTGCTGGTGCTTTGGCAAAGCTCTTGGCTGCTGTGGCACTTACGTATGGCAACCCTAGAAAATGAATGCAGTCACCTTGGAAGCTGGTAACTGTCACAACAGAAATTGTACAAGACATCGTGTATCTGAAACTATGCCTTCTGTAACGTTCCTCATGGAGTGTCCGTCTCTAGCAGTTGAGAAGTTAACCAGCAGTTGAGAAGCAGTGGAATAGACCCACATGCTGACAGACGGGGTCTTTCACACTAAGGCGAGTTTTTTCAATCTCGGCTCTTCTGACGTTGGGTTTGGATAATTCTTTGGTGCATCCTAGGCTGTTCGCAGCCTCCCTGACCTCGACCCACTCAGTGCCAATGGCAAACCCTCCTCTCCAGATATAACAACTGGAAAGGTCTCTAGACTTGGCCAAATGTCCTGAGGTGAAACTACTACTATTCATTTCACAAAATAGCATCTTTTCTTCTTTAATACATTCAAAACTGGTTCTTGGGAGTCTTGTAGAGCAAGGCAACCTCTGATTCCTTAAGCCATCTACATAGCCACCCTTTGTTCTTCATGGCCCAAATTTAGACTGATCAAGGGACCATGTATTTGCCTCATGTGCACATTTTATGTAATGCCTTACTCTATCATATTATAGGTATTATTAAAAGTATAAGCGTAATCAAAAAGTCAATTGGGCCAACCAACAAATAAGAAAGTAACCATTTCTAAAATATGTATTTTTTAATTTACTTTTTTAACATTTGTTTATTTTTGAGAGACAGAAACAGAGCGTGAGCGGTGCGGGGGCTGGGGGAAGGTGCAGAGAGAGAGGTAGACGCAGAATCTGAAGCTGGCTCCAGGCTCAGAGCTGTCAGCACAGAGCCCAATGCAGGGCTTGAACCCTGAAACTACAAGATCATAACCTGAGCCAAAGTCAGATGCTTAACCGACTGAGCAACTGAGGTGCCCCTAAAGCATGTAATAACTGGCTGATGCATACCTCACCTGCTATCTTAATTAAAGGCTTAAATACCTTACATGATTTTAATTCAGTCAAATTTTTAATTACATATTACCCAAAGTGACTACATCATGAGCATTTACTTTGCTTGAGAAAATACCAATAACATTGAATTCAGCAGCCAGGACAAAGCAGTGACTAACAGGTTTGTGTGAATCACGACAAAGAGAAGGTCACTTTCATTTGATGGCCACGTGTGACTTACAGGGTTCACGTCACTGAAGAACTCAGTTTAACATTTCATGAAAGAAGGTTTTCTGCTCCCATGTCGAAGGCCATTACTAATGAAGGTGTATAATGGCAACTGGATAATGATTGAAATTTAGAAGCATCACTTTCAGCATCTGTGTTTAATTTAGGTATTCATTAATTAGTGGGTAAGCTGTAATTTTTGGTTTCCATTCACGCTGAAAGTATATGCTGTCTACATAATTATTGATACTTTTGTTCTCCCATCAGCTTCATGAACAGAAAGTCATCCGATAGTGTCCAATTTTCACGTTGTAATGGAGCCTTTGGTCAAGGTTACAGTACTAACAAATACCAGTATCAAAAATGGAAGGAAAAGAAGACCTGTCTGCTTGCACACGTGATTTCCCCTGCATTGCTTGTAGCATTACTTTGGAATGACAAAGAGTTAAAAATTGGTCTTCCAATCTGTTTCTGATTTCCCAATAGTCGGTGAGATTTCTACCAGGGGTAGGAAGGTTTTATCCTATATACTCAAGTATCCCCAAGTTAGAGAGCATCATGTTATATCTTATATCTTTACTATTTCTAATTTTTATGTAGGGATGGTATTCTGTGTGCTGAACTGCGATTGTTCTGTGCCTAAAACACATCATCATTTAAGAAGCTGGTGGTATCAGTATGTTCCCATGATTTTCATTCAGTTGTTAACTCAGGGTTAACAACTTTTAAGATCCTGCATATTAGTGAAACAATACATTTTAAACATGATACTCAGGAAATGTGAATTAGTCCAATGATGCTTTAAACCTCATAGACTAGTGGGGACCCTGGGTGGCTCAGTCGACTAAGCATCCGACCTCGGCTCAGGTCATGATCTCACGGTTTGTGAGTTCGAGTCCCGCATTGGGCTCTGTGTTGACTGCTTAGAGCCTAGAGCTGCTTCAGATTCTGTTTCCCTCTCTCTCTTCCCCTCCCCCACTTGTGCTCACTCACTCTTTCTCTCAAAAACAAATAAACATTAAAAAAAATTAACCCTGATAGACTAGAAAGTAAGTATTCTCTAAGCAGAATCAATTCTGTAAAAGGTCAGTTTCACGCAAACTGTATTCCTCTTTATATATTGCTAGATATATCAGATGTGAATTCAGTGTATACCTTTCCAGCGAGTTGATTTATATAAAAAATCTTTAGATATAGAGGAACCTGGCTGACTCAGTCAGTGGATTATGTGACTCCATACTCGTGAGTTTGAGTCCCACGTTGGGTGGAGAGATCACTTAAGAATAAAATCTTAAAAAAAAAAAAACAAAAAAAAAAACTTAGATATAATCCTAACACTCATGGGAGCAAAAGAAAAATAAGGTATTTCCATTTTTTCATGTTTACATCATTTCATTTAGGCCAATGTTCTGATTTATTTTAAGAGCTGGACCTGCACACTTAAAATTTGTTTCCACACTGAAGGCATTAGCTATGTAGATTTCTACAGTGTGTATGCAGAAGAAATCTCTCAAATATCAGAACTTCAACTCACACCATTTTAAATCTTATTTATGTAAAACGTACGTGAGAAGATGCCTTCTGTCTGGTCTGATGATTAATTTGCAAGGTGAGGAAATGTTTTGTATTGTTAAGTATATTTTCTATTTTACCTGTTAGAAGTTCTGGGAAATGCAAAGTGAGCCCCCGAGGGACAAAATCTGCTCCACTAGAACTTTGACACAAACTTGACCCCAAAGATCACATCCTCACTTTTCTTCCAAACCCAAGTTTTCCAACCAACCTTTGCCAGACTGGCAGCCCCCGTTTCTGTAAGGGGGTCCCCCAGAGGCCAAGCTTCGTCTTCCGTCTGAGGATCTGATCCATGAAAGGAGCTCGATGAAACAAAGGGGGTCTGAATCCTCGGTGGATGGTGTGGTTGTCCGACGGTGAGAGACCATGCTCTTCATTTCGTTTCTACAAATAAAAAGGAGCCACAATACATATGTAGACTACGTGCTGGCTCTCTGGGAGCAAGAGCCCACCTTTAAGCTCATCTGCAGACCCCCTATACGTTTGCCACCCAGCAAGAGTGTTGTTGCTTGGAGCACAGTGGAATGCGTCTGTAGATAATCATAGTGAAACCCTAGGGTTATGTCGGAAACATCCCGCCCTCTGTAAAATCTCCTCTTTTTCACTGAGAACTGCTTGTTATTTTCACAAAGTCCTTGTAACAGCCAGGGGGTCCCCTCGTGATCGCGGTCCAGTGATGACGCATCTCGACCTCTGTGTATCAGAAACAAGATGTTCTCCAGCCCAGTGAGCGAAGGAGCCCCGAACACGGCATCAACAAGGGGATGCGCCTGTATAGACTTTGGATGAAGCAGGTCCTACAGCTTCAAATTCTTCTCAGGAGAAAATTGTTCACTTACCCAGGTGGTGGCTTCATGGAGAAAAACCTGTGAGCAGTTGACAAAGTAAAGACATACCTTGGTGTTGCACACGCAGGGCACCGGAGGGTGCATGGGAAACATCTGCATCTTCTGTTCCTTATGGTCTCTTGGCTCCCGTTAGGACGCCAAACTGGTAGGCTCTGAGATGAGGGGAAAGGTGTTCACACAGGGTAAGAACAGGATGGACGTTCAGAAGCACAGGTGGGTGGTGTTTATGGATTAAGCTCATGTGCAACCAGGGAGAAACGCGGATTCCCTTGCAGAGAAGTAACAAGTAGGCTTGGTACCCAGATTCTCATGGGTCACTCAAAGGAGCCACAGAATCCAAAGCATGAGAGAAAACAGAGAACCCTGTGACCTCGGATGCATATATTTCAAAAGTGTGGATGGAATAAGTTCACATTTAATTTACGCTGATCTATCTCAGTGTACTCAGAGAAAAGATGTAGGACACAAAACCATGGCACACAGGGTGAATACAGTATGTTTGCGAAATGAATAAACATAGTATTTGATGCTGTTGCAATTCTGTTGAACGTGATCTTCTGAAACTTGGGTAATTCAGACACACTGGTTTTCGCCCTTCCTTTTTGCCTTCATTGATTCATTAGACCATCATTCTTGCACATAGATCAGACGCGGCCTCTTCTGCCCTTAAGATGTCTTTCCAGCCATTGAGAATTGGGATACAGAGCTTGGCTAGCCGATGCCCCGTGTACCTGGGATAAGTCTGCCTTGTGGCTCTTCTTTCAGTACAAGAAGTGATATCCCCTCTTTCTGTTACAGATATTCAACAGATTGTAGGTACCTTCTGCAGGGGGAAAAAAAAGGATTCACTCCATTCCAACTACTTATATTTAAAATCGAAGCCTTTAGGTTGTCTGCGACTCACTTAAAAATTTCATAGCCTCTCAGATTTAGTCTCTCATGAGAGCTATGTCTTCCTTCTGTTGGGCGTAAAACAGAAAGTGCATGCCTGTGTGTGCACACACGTATTTTGTTTCTCCTACCAAAGGCCTTCCTTACCACCCCTGCACTGAATAAATATGCAGCCGCGTTTGACCGTGCAGGTGTGAGCTCTCTATTTTGAACAAAAGCTACCTAGTATCCCTGCAAACAAACGCACCTCTGTCGTGTTGACTCTGCTCACAGGATCTCTGATGGCTGTGTGCTTTTCAGGAATTAATCCTTTTCTTGCTTTCACAAACCGACACAGCACATTTCAAGTATTTTGGAGACAGGAGAGTGTTTTTATTTTTACCTTTTTTGTTGTTGTTGCAGGGACAGAGTCGAAATGGGAGGCTGCGTGTGAAGTTATTCGTCTGAAGGGTTTAATGAGACTTGCCGCATTCACAAAAGCAAGCTTCTGGAAAGCTTTTGTGAGCAATTCTTGACAATTTAATACCAAATCCCGCGCTCCTTTATTTCACTACATAGCTTTGGAAGTCCGATGTGAATTGAGTGCCGGAAGCAATCATAGCAATTAACCAAGTTCTGTGAGATGTTTTATTCTCCTTAGAAAAGAAACAGGACGTTGGGAATGGACCCTCAGGTGGTCACTACTCACCTCTGCCTGCTGCACACTCATCTGGGTGTGCACAGAGTTCAGGGCTGTGTAGGCACTGCTGACCAATCCTTACAGATTTGACATAAATGGCCTACTTTTGACCTAAGTTATGGACTGTCTGGCAAAAATATTAACCATCCCCAAGCCTCCAAAAGTTGTTAACTGTACCAACTTAAATTCCTGGGCTTTGAATGGTAACTTGGTAGCTCCCACAGTTGTTAGGATGAAGAGTTTGTACTGATGGGAATAAATAATAATGCATCAGCGCTTACCTGAGTCTGTAGAAAGATATGCAGCTTGTCCATGGGAGGTCCTTCCACGTCTCAGATTAAATGTTTGTAAGAGAGCCAGTTGGTATTTTTAGGCATGCTTAATGAAAATGATAGGAAAATTTGGATTTTTTCCCTACCTAATATAAACTTATTATTAGACAGTGCTGACACTGATCGGTAGATTTATGGGTGATATATAGATAATAGATAAATATGATGAATGGATAGATAGATATGATGGATGGATAAATGGATGAATGAATGGATAGATAAATAGATATGATGGGTAGATGGATGGATGGATAGGTAGGTAGGTAGGTAGATAGATAGATAGATAGATAGATAGATAGATAGATGGATTACTGGATGGATAGATAGATAAATAGATATGATGGGTGGATGGATGGATGGATAGGTAGGTAGGTAGGTACGTAGGTAGGTAGGTAGGTAGATGATAGATATGATGGATGGATGGATAGATGGATGGATGAATAGATAGATAGATAGATAGATATGATGGATAGATCGATAGACAGACAGACAGATAGAATGAATGTCTCCAAAATAGAATTTTTTTATTGGTGTTGCAATGAGAAAGTCAATGATTATGGCACAGGTAGAGAAGTGAATGTTTTGCTGAATATTAGTCTACGTACCATTCAAGTGAATTCCTTGTGTGTGAGCCCTGATGCAATAAAAGACCCATTATCTCTGAAACCTGGGATCGAGAACACCCATAATCCAAGGCCAACTGAAGAGAAAGAGGGCTTTTATATTTACATATCTAATATTGATTTTTTAATCAAGAAATAAACTATAAATAACCATTACAATTTGGCTTTTATTACATCCACAAAACCATGTTTCTGTTTCTCCCGTGGACACATTTTTTTCTTTCAAGAGTATTTGCCAAAACGTAACTACTTAGTGGATGGTTTCATAAACCTCTTGTATCGTGATAAACAGAAACATTTGCAAGAGAACGTTTAGAGAGGTTCTGCTGAGTTCCAGGCATTGCCAGGGGAAAACCCCAAACCATAGTGCGATGGGTTCTCTCCGCTCTGCTAATCCAGCGCGCATCAGCACCCGAGGCATAAAAAAGGAGGGGTGAGGTACACGGGCACCCTGTAAGGACATCATTCCTACTATGGATCTGTTGGGAATCACTGTTCCACATCTTTGGAAAAATGCCGTTTGTACAACTGCTCCGTCAGAAATGGTCCCAATAGATAATCTCATAAGCCTTCAGGTCAACTATTTTTATTAGCTTAAGTGAACAACTTACTGGTTGTATTTTAATGTTAAATTAGCTTAATATGCTTACAAATATAGATGAATTAACTCTAAGTAACCACATAAAATATGAGCATGTATTATCACAGAATTAAAAGGTTGCGGTTGGGAGCATTTAAACATGTTAGAAGTAGATGTCAATGAAACTGACCTGTACATTCTGTTGCTCTTCCAAGTATCCATTGTTGACGTTCTTTAGTAATTTTTTTTAATGTTTATTTTTTATTATTTGAGAGAGAGATGCAGTGCAAGTTGGGAAGGGGGCAGAGAGTGAGGGACACACAGAATGTGTAGCAGGCTCCAGGCTCTGAGCTGTTACGGGGCTTGAACACACGAACAGTGAGATTATGATCGGAGCCAAAGTCGGACACTCAACCGACTGAGCCTCCCAGGTGCCCCAGAAATTGTTGAGAGGTTTTTTTGTTGTTTAAAACACATCTGTTAAACATTTTGGAATTTTGTAGTATTTTTTATTACAGTCTTTATTTTTGAGAAGGAAAGCTCATGAGTGGGAGAGAGGCAGACAGAGAGACTCCCAAGCAGGCTCTGAACTGTCAGCACAGAGCCCAACGCGGGGCTTGATCTCATGACCTGAGCCAAAATCAAGAGTCGGATGCTCAACTGACTGAGCCACCCAGCCAATCCCTCTTTACTATTTTTAAAACCACTTTACTGAGGTACAATTGACATACAGAAAGGTCTACATAGTGTATACAAACTGATGAGTTTGGAGTAAGGACATCCCCGTGAAATCGTCTCCTCAATGTATGCCATGAATATTCCCAAAACCTTTCTCCTGCCCAATTTATTATTAGGTATTATCTTTATTACTACTATTTTGTGATACGAGCAATTAAGACAGGATCTACCATGCTTAGCAAATTTGTTGAAATAAGCCAGACACTCAAGGACCAGTTCTAAATGACGCTACTTACAGGAATCTAGAATACCCAACCTCATAGAAGTGGGTGGGGGGACATGGAATCAAGAGGCATCGATTGAAGGGCACAGACTTCCAGTTATGGAACGTGGTCAGGTCCCCGAAGCCTCCTGGGCAGCATAGAGCCTATACTTAACTGTGTCATCTTGTATGCTTAAACATTTACCAGTAATCATTTCTTCTTTGTGATCATTTTTTTTTTCCTTCTGGCAAGAGAAACCGATGAATGTCAGTTCATCGATTGAGGTGGGGGGAACAGTTTATGGCCCGGTATTGAAAAATGATGTCAGGAAGAAGGGTCAGGGAAGACCCTTGAATTAGCGAATGGTGGGAGGTGAGTTTTCAGTGATGAATGGTATGGTCGGACGAGTTCAGGTGCCCTTCCTGGGAGGAAGCAAACCTAAGGTGTTTTGCAAAGTATGATAATAATGAATCCAACAATGTAAATGGGGAAGCCTATCTTTCACTGCGGTCTGCGGCCTGAATGAGGACTCCAACCATGATTTGCTATGTTGTAAAATACTCCACCTACAGTTAATTCTCATCTTTTCCCATAGATTTTTGGTGTTTAATACCTCCTGTTAGCAGAAATACAATTTTTGCTGCCAAACAATTTCTTTTTAGTTGCTTTGCATTAGGCACTCCAAAAATTATTTTATCCTTAAGATATATGTTTACCAAAATTTATTGGTTTAATAATATTTTGAAACATAAATATGCATTGTGTTGTAGTCATCATTTTGCTATCACTATTTAATAATTAAATCACTTTTAATTATTAAAGAAGTATACACAGTAACTGTATGGATGTCTTTTCTACCAAAGGCCTACTGTTATTTATTGCAATAAAACAATGTAGAAAGAACTTCTTATTTTTCCAACTTTTTATTTAAATTCCACCTAGTTAACATACAGTTCAGTATTAGTTTCAGGTGTGGAATTTAGTGATTGCAAAAGAACATTTTATGGTTTTTTTAAATTTATTTATTCTTGAGAGAGACAGCATGCTTGCAAGTATGAGCAGGGGAGGGGCAGAGAGAGAGGGAGACAGAGGATCCCAAGCAGGCTCTTTGCTGTCACTGTGAAGCCCAACTCAAGGCTTGAGCTCACAAACTGTGAGATCACGACCTGAGCTGAAATCAGAAGTCAGATGCTTAACTGACTGGGCCATCCAGGTGCCCCAAATGAACATTATTCAATTAAGTATCTTATCGTTACAGCAACTAAAACATGCACAAACATTGGGGCCTGTAATGTTTTTGTTAAGAATTAAGGCGGCACCACTCATTGCTTGTGATCTCACTTGGTGTCAGCCACCTCTCTGAATTCTTTTTTTTTTTTTT
>NW_027528610.1:2910903-2928447 GCF_008692635.1 Crocuta crocuta | reverse complement strand
GCCTTTAGGTTGTCTGCGACTCACTTAAAAGTTTCATAGCCTCTCAGATTTAGTCTCTCATGAGAGCTATGTCTTCCTTCTGTTGGGCGTAAAACAGAAAGTGCATGCCTGTGTGTGCACACACGTATTTTGTTTCTCCTACCAAAGGCCTTCCTTACCACCCCTGCACTGAATAAATATGCAGCCGCGTTTGACCGTGCAGGTGTGAGCTCTCTATTTTGAACAAAAGCTACCTAGTATCCCTGCAAACAAACGCACCTCTGTCGTGTTGACTCTGCTCACAGGATCTCTGATGGCTGTGTGCTTTTCAGGAATTAATCCTTTTCTTGCTTTCACAAACCGACACAGCACATTTCAAGTATTTTGGAGACAGGAGAGTGTTTTTATTTTTACCTTTTTTGTTGTTGTTGCAGGGACAGAGTCGAAATGGGAGGCTGCGTGTGAAGTTATTCGTCTGAAGGGTTTAATGAGACTTGCCGCATTCACAAAAGCAAGCTTCTGGAAAGCTTTTGTGAGCAATTCTTGACAATTTAATACCAAATCCCGCGCTCCTTTATTTCACTACATAGCTTTGGAAGTCCGATGTGAATTGAGTGCCGGAAGCAATCATAGCAATTAACCAAGTTCTGTGAGATGTTTTATTCTCCTTAGAAAAGAAACAGGACGTTGGGAATGGACCCTCAGGTGGTCACTACTCACCTCTGCCTGCTGCACACTCATCTGGGTGTGCACAGAGTTCAGGGCTGTGTAGGCACTGCTGACCAATCCTTACAGATTTGACATAAATGGCCTACTTTTGACCTAAGTTATGGACTGTCTGGCAAAAATATTAACCATCCCCAAGCCTCCAAAAGTTGTTAACTGTACCAACTTAAATTCCTGGGCTTTGAATGGTAACTTGGTAGCTCCCACAGTTGTTAGGATGAAGAGTTTGTACTGATGGGAATAAATAATAATGCATCAGCGCTTACCTGAGTCTGTAGAAAGATATGCAGCTTGTCCATGGGAGGTCCTTCCACGTCTCAGATTAAATGTTTGTAAGAGAGCCAGTTGGTATTTTTAGGCATGCTTAATGAAAATGATAGGAAAATTTGGATTTTTTCCCTACCTAATATAAACTTATTATTAGACAGTGCTGACACTGATCGGTAGATTTATGGGTGATATATAGATAATAGATAAATATGATGAATGGATAGATAGATATGATGGATGGATAGATGAATGAATGGATAGATAAATAGATATGATGGGTAGATGGATGGATGGATAGGTAGGTAGGTAGGTAGATAGATAGATAGATAGATAGATAGATAGATAGATGGATTACTGGATGGATAGATAGATAAATAGATATGATGGGTGGATGGATGGATGGATGGATGGATAGGTAGGTAGGTTAGGTAGGTAGGTAGGTAGGTAGATGATAGATATGATGGATGGATGGATAGATGGATGGATGAATAGATAGATAGATAGATAGATATGATGGATAGATCGATAGACAGACAGACAGATAGAATGAATGTCTCCAAAATAGAANTACGTAGGTAGGTAGGTAGGTAGATGATAGATATGATGGATGGATGGATAGATGGATGGATGAATAGATAGATAGATAGATATGATGGATGGATGGATAGATCGATATGATGGATAGATCGATAGACGGACAGATAGAATGAATGTCTCCAAAATAGAATTTTTTTTATTGGTGTTGCAATGAGAAAGTCAATGATTATGGCACAGGTAGAGAAGTGAATGTTTTGCTGAATATTAGTCTACGTACCATTCAAGTGAATTCCTTGTGTGTGAGCCCTGATGCAATAAAAGACCCATTATCTCTGAAACCTGGGATCGAGAACACCCATAATCCAAGGCCAACTGAAGAGAAAGAGGGCTTTTATATTTACATATCTAATATTGATTTTTTAATCAAGAAATAAACTATAAAAAACCATTACAATTTGGCTTTTATTACATCCACAAAACCATGTTTCTGTTTCTCCCGTGGACACATTTTTTTCTTTCAAGAGTATTTGCCAAAACGTAACTACTTAGTGGATGGTTTCATAAACCTCTTGTATCGTGATAAACAGAAACATTTGCAAGAGAACGTTTAGAGAGGTTCTGCTGAGTTCCAGGCATTGCCAGGGGAAAACCCCAAACCATAGTGCGATGGGTTCTCTCCGCTCTGCTAATCCAGCGCGCATCAGCACCCGAGGCATAAAAAAGGAGGGGTGAGGTACACGGGCACCCTGTAAGGACATCATTCCTACTATGGATCTGTTGGGAATCACTGTCCCACATCTTTGGAAAAATGCCGTTTGTACAACTGCTCCGTCAGAAATGGTCCCAATAGATAATCTCATAAGCCTTCAGGTCAACTATTTTTATTAGCTTAAGTGAACAACTTACTGGTTGTATTTTAATGTTAAATTAGCTTAATATGCTTACAAATATAGATGAATTAACTCTAAGTAACCACATAAAATATGAGCATGTATTATCACAGAATTAAAAGGTTGCGGTTGGGAGCATTTAAACATGTTAGAAGTAGATGTCAATGAAACTGACCTGTACATTCTGTTGCTCTTCCAAGTATCCATTGTTGACGTTCTTTAGTAATTTTTTTTAATGTTTATTTTTTATTATTTGAGAGAGAGATGCAGTGCAAGTTGGGAAGGGGGCAGAGAGTGAGGGACACACAGAATGTGTAGCAGGCTCCAGGCTCTGAGCTGTTACGGGGCTTGAACACACGAACAGTGAGATTATGATCGGAGCCAAAGTCGGACACTCAACCGACTGAGCCTCCCAGGTGCCCCAGAAATTGTTGAGAGGTTTTTTTGTTGTTTAAAACACATCTGTTAAACATTTTGGAATTTTGTAGTATTTTTTATTACAGTCTTTATTTTTGAGAAGGAAAGCTCATGAGTGGGAGAGAGGCAGACAGAGAGACTCCCAAGCAGGCTCTGAACTGTCAGCACAGAGCCCAACGCGGGGCTTGATCTCATGACCTGAGCCAAAATCAAGAGTCGGATGCTCAACTGACTGAGCCACCCAGCCAATCCCTCTTTACTATTTTTAAAACCACTTTACTGAGGTACAATTGACATACAGAAAGGTCTACATAGTGTATACAAACTGATGAGTTTGGAGTAAGGACATCCCCGTGAAATCGTCTCCTCAATGTATGCCATGAATATTCCCAAAACCTTTCTCCTGCCCAATTTATTATTAGGTATTATCTTTATTACTACTATTTTGTGATACGAGCAATTAAGACAGGATCTACCATGCTTAGCAAATTTGTTGAAATAAGCCAGACACTCAAGGACCAGTTCTAAATGACGCTACTTACAGGAATCTAGAATACCCAACCTCATAGAAGTGGGTGGGGGGACATGGAATCAAGAGGCATCGATTGAAGGGCACAGACTTCCAGTTATGGAACGTGGTCAGGTCCCCGAAGCCTCCTGGGCAGCATAGAGCCTATACTTAACTGTGTCATCTTGTATGCTTAAACATTTACCAGTAATCATTTCTTCTTTGTGATCATTTTTTTTTTCCTTCTGGCAAGAGAAACCGATGAATGTCAGTTCATCGATTGAGGTGGGGGGAACAGTTTATGGCCCGGTATTGAAAAATGATGTCAGGAAGAAGGGTCAGGGAAGACCCTTGAATTAGCGAATGGTGGGAGGTGAGTTTTCAGTGATGAATGGTATGGTCGGACGAGTTCAGGTGCCCTTCCTGGGAGGAAGCAAACCTAAGGTGTTTTGCAAAGTATGATAATAATGAATCCAACAATGTAAATGGGGAAGCCTATCTTTCACTGCGGTCTGCGGCCTGAATGAGGACTCCAACCATGATTTGCTATGTTGTAAAATACTCCACCTACAGTTAATTCTCATCTTTTCCCATAGATTTTTGGTGTTTAATACCTCCTGTTAGCAGAAATACAATTTTTGCTGCCAAACAATTTCTTTTTAGTTGCTTTGCATTAGGCACTCCAAAAATTATTTTATCCTTAAGATATATGTTTACCAAAATTTATTGGTTTAATAATATTTTGAAACATAAATATGCATTGTGTTGTAGTCATCATTTTGCTATCACTATTTAATAATTAAATCACTTTTAATTATTAAAGAAGTATACACAGTAACTGTATGGATGTCTTTTCTACCAAAGGCCTACTGTTATTTATTGCAATAAAACAATGTAGAAAGAACTTCTTATTTTTCCAACTTTTTATTTAAATTCCACCTAGTTAACATACAGTTCAGTATTAGTTTCAGGTGTGGAATTTAGTGATTGCAAAAGAACATTTTATGGTTTTTTAAAATTTATTTATTCTTGAGAGAGACAGCATGCTTGCAAGTATGAGCAGGGGAGGGGCAGAGAGAGAGGGAGACAGAGGATCCCAAGCAGGCTCTTTGCTGTCACTGTGAAGCCCAACTCAAGGCTTGAGCTCACAAACTGTGAGATCACGACCTGAGCTGAAATCAGAAGTCAGATGCTTAACTGACTGGGCCATCCAGGTGCCCCAAATGAACATTATTCAATTAAGTATCTTATCGTTACAGCAACTAAAACATGCACAAACATTGGGGCCTGTAATGTTTTTGTTAAGAATTAAGGCGGCACCACTCATTGCTTGTGATCTCACTTGGTGTCAGCCACCTCTCTGAATTCTTTTTTTTTTTTTTTAATGTTTATTTCTGAAAGAGAGAGAGAGACAGCGTGAGCAGGGGAGGGTCAGAGAGAGAGGGAGACACAGAATCTGTAGCAGCCCCAGGCTCTGAGCTGTCAGCACAGAGCCCGATGCGGGGCCCGAACCCACGAACCGTGAGATCATGACCTGAGCCTAAGTTGGACGCTTAACCGACTGAACCACCCAGGCGCCCCTAAAGGAAGAATGTTCTTATGTCACAAAGTAATACCCCAGCTCTTCCTAACTTACTGTCATCCCCTGAATAATCCAACCTCTCTTTCACAAAGTCACCATTTTCCTCCCACTTAAGAATATTCAATGAGTGTTAATAATGAAGAAAATCATAGAGGTAATGATGACTGTGTTATAAACAGGAGTTTCATTTTTAAGTGATAGTTATTTACAAAACATTACTATAGTATTTTTCCCCAGTGGCTTGTCATTCCAGTAAAGACAAGATACTATGTGAAGGAGACTAGCATTATGTTGGTGTTCTGAAAATTGAAATCAGGAAAAAATATGACAGTGTGCCTCTTCATTTTAAAAAACATTTTTTAAAGTTTATTTATATTTGAGAGACAGAAATCACGAGCGAGGAAGGAGCGGAGAGAGGGGGAGACACAGAACCCAAAGCAGAATCCAGGCTTTGAGCTGTCAGCACAGAGCCTGATGCGGGGCTCGAACTCATAAACCACAAGATCGTGACCTGAGACAAAGTCAGAAGCTTAACCGACTGAGCCACCCAGATGCCCCAAGAGTGTGCCCTTTCTAGAGCTCTAAAGAATCCCTCTGAGCCCTGTGTACCCACCTGCCGGTGGTAATCGGGTTTGTGTTACTATCTGCTGTCAATGCACCACCCGAATAGTAACACATGTTATCATGTTGCAAACTGATAGGCTATCAATAACTTTCATCTGCCATCCATGCAAATTAACTCTGGTAGGCAGGAAACATAAATACAACGTTTCTTACTGCCTTATGCTGTGCTTACCAATTTTGTAGCAAACTTCTCGTAGTGTTACTTTCCTGAATAGCTACTGCATAAAACTTTCCCTGAAACTCTCTCTGAAGCAAATTCATCACTCTGCCACTTTCCTCATTGATGCATTTCAGCGCTCAGGCATGTTTATTTCACATATGTCTACACATCTTTCAACAGTTTTGAAAGTTGTATTTAAAAATTGATGATATATTTCACTCACACGTTGGCAGATAATTGGAATGTGCTTTTCCCTATAATTTTACCAGCATGGTTAGTACTTAATGTCTTTAGTTAATATATTATGTTGACTATCAATGATGATATTTAATTATTTGGTTGTGAATACTAAACTTTATTAATTTTTTTAATGTTTATTTTTGAGAGAGAGATAGCGCCAGCAGGGGAGAGGCAGAGAGAGAGAGGAAGACACAGAATCCCAACCAGGCTGCAGGCTCTAAGCTGTTGGCACAGAGCCTATTGTGGGGCTTGAACCTACGAACCATAAGATCATGACCTGAGCTGAAGTCTCTTGACCATTGGGCCACCCGGGCACCCCATTAACGTTTTAATAAAAATATTTGGTACTTATTTCTCTGCTATAATGAATGCTATGCATAAATGCAATAGTCTTTGTGTTTTACAGGTTAAAAAGACCCTCTTTTTTTAGTACAGTTGACACAGAACCTTTTTTTTTCATTAAAAACAAACATTAGAGGAAATAATCTGAATGCAATGTGCTGGTCATATTCTAAGTTGTTTTTTCCTTTTATCCCATCTGTTATTATGAAATCAGCATACCCTTGAGTCAGGCAACATGAAACACATTTTAAAAATAAAAACGAAGAAAAGATAACACCACAAAAGTTCTGTGTGAAATTTGGATTCAAATTTTTATTTAAATTTTATGACTGGAGTTACTAGGAGAGTGGAATTTGAATTGACTACAAACTGGTAAGTACTATCATTAATACCATAATTAACACATTGCAATATATCAATAAGGGCACATTTTAAAGATTATTTTTACATTCAGATTTGACGTTTAAAAATATAAGTTTTAACTACTGGCATTTAAACTAGTGAGTAAACTAGTAAGTTCATTTTCAGCATTGTTTAGATCATGAAATTTGAAAGAATGTTGAAATAAAACTGTACCATTGTTATTTTGAACATGCACATATGAACACACCCATATCTGTTTATGGAGTTCCATACACTTCAGATGTAGATGGGTATATTCATAGATAAGTCTGCCAGTGTTATGAGCAATCGGTACTATTAAGTGCACAGATGCTTACAAGGAGATATTTAGAGGGGCCCCTGGGTGACTCAGTTGGTTAAGTGGCCGACTTCAGCTCAGGTCATGATCTTGTGGTCTGTGGGTTCGAGCCCCGCATCAGGCTCTGTGCTGACAGCTCAGAGCCTGGAGCTGCTTCAGATTCTGTGTCTCCCTCTCTCTCTCCGCCCCTCCCTCGCTCACTCTCTGTCTCTGTCTCTCTCTCAAAAATAAATAAAGATTATTAAAAAAAAACAAAAACCCAAGAAGGCATTTTGATTTTTGAATTTGAACAAATAATGACAAATGTTTACCTTTTGCACTAAGTGCAATGGAGCTCGTATTAGCAGTAGCTCTCTATTTGAGTTGAAATTGGAACTAAGTTCATTTGTGGGTTTTTTTTTTTTTTGGAAATTAATCAAAGAGGAATGTTATTTGGAAATTTGAATATGTATTTTAATTTGAATCAGTAAGTCCGCCATTGTAACCTGCAATTCGACCTCTTCATGTCTCAGTGCCTGTTTTAGGAGGTATTTAGTTTTAAAATTTTGAACAAATAAAAATAATGGTTTTACAGAGAATGTTAAATAATAAATGTACCAGTATTTGTTATGCTAGTTCTTTGGGTTTTGGAAGTTGAATTATAATTTGAATTGATGAGTAAAGCATGTAGTATTTGGGATTAGAATTTTTAGATAAATCATTGTTATTTGAAAATTTGAATAAGTACATCAGAGTTATTTGGGATTTGAATGAATAAGTACGGCAGTGCGTTTTACCAGAGATATTTGAATATTGGAATTTGATTTGAAATATGAGCAAAAAAGTAAACCAATGATATTTGGAATTGGAATTAACATACATAACAATCCTTCTTATGGTCTTATTTATGTGTTTGACTTTTAATTTGGAATTCAACTAACGAATGTACTAGTGTTATTTAGAAATGAGAATTTGCTTTGTATTCAAGTTGAATTTAAATCAGTGAGTATACCAGTGTTATTTTAGTCTGAGCCTGTAAGTGCACAAGTATGTGTTATAGGATTTATTTAGATGACCAAATTTGATTTGATAAATTTGAGTTAGTAATTAATCACTGTTATTTGCGCTTACAGCTAATAAGTACTAATAAGCATGTGAGTACTTGCTATGGGTGTTATTTCCATTTTGAAATTTCAATTGGAAATTTCAGTTGGAAGCTTCAGTCTGTTGTCTGGAATTTAAAATTTGTGTTATAATTGAGTTAATAAATACACTGGTGTTAGTTGTAACTAATCATTCAACGTTAGAATACGGATTGAAATTTCAAGTGAATGCATACCATTGTTCATTGGAATTTAGAGGAATACGTGCATATAACAGTGCTGGTTATTAAATTTACTTGAATTTTAAAATTGGTACTGCAGTTAGAACCAGTAAGAAAATGAAGTCATTTGGAAGTTCAGCTAATAAGTGCTTTGATTTTTATAAGGTGTTTTTGTTTTCATTGTATTTTTTTCATTTGGGGGAATTTGAATTAGAATTTGAATAACTAGTCCACAATCATTAGCTAATCAATGTAGTAGTACATTTTGGCAAAATTAAGTGGGAAGCCGCTGTTATTTTGAGTTTGATCTAAGAAGTTAACTGTTCTCTGAACTGTGAATATATATACATATATATCATAAGTGTGTGTGTGTGTGTGTGTGTATTTGGAATTTGAATAATTGTTGTTTTTGGAGAAATTCATATGCTGGAACTTTAAATGAAATTTGAGCAGAGAATTACACCAGTGTTATTTGGTTTGGGGAGGAAAAAAGTGACCGTCTTTGGTACGGGTGCTATTTGGATTTGGGGATTTATTTTTTTATTTTTTGTGTTACTCCATTTGGGATTTTAAATTGAATTTGAGTTGCCAGCAGCATTAAGAAGAATTTAAAATGGCAATGTGTTACCAGGAGATTTTAGGAATGTGGAATTCTAACTGAACTTTAAATATTGGACTACATCCTACTAACTACACCAGTGTTATTTTAAATATTAGCTATTAAGTTCACCAGTACTTTTAATCGTTTTCCTTTTTATTATTCTCTTTTTGGAATTTTAATTGGGAATTCATTACTGTGTTACTTGGAATTCGAACAGATAAATTTCCCAATACTCCTCTATGCCCATGATTTGGATTTTGGATAGTGAATTGGAAATTGAATTCATAAGGGCGCCAGTGTTACTTACAACATGAACCAGTAATTATGGCTTTGCTTGGAAATCTAGATGTTTGGATATTCCAACCGGAATGTGAACCGAAAAGCAGCGAGGTGGATGCAGATTGAACCACACGCAGGCACCGACGCTTGGGGTCAGATTTATTGAAATTTCTTGAAACAGAAATGGCATTTGAGATACATGTTCACCTGAGCGTGTTTGCAAAGTTGCCTCAGTGTTGGCACCTATCTATCTAAAACGCACATCAGTGTTGTTGGAAATGTGAGGTAGGAAGCGCACTAAGGCTGGTTATCAGTTCTATTTGCATTTTGGAATTGCACTGAGATAGGGATTAATAAGCAAATCTGTCTCATTTGAAACCGGAACTGATGAGTAAACTGGTAGTTTGGAATCTAAATTGGGATGCGTATGTACGGGTTATTTGAAATTCCGATGAATAATTACACCAGTGCTCGTGATTCAGATGCGTAGGTACTGGAATGAAATACGAACTATTAAAAGCCTGGGTGCTGATGAGGGAGCGGGGGACAAGGTGATCACCAGCTAGCATCCCCACCCCGCCTGCAGGTGAGATCTGTGTGATATCCCTCAGACACTGCCGGCTACCCCAGAACAGAGGAACGGGGGTAAGTCCTTGCCATGGTGATGTGGGAAACCAAGGCAAATGAAAAACTAAATTCCCTTACTGCCTACAGCCTACTGACAAATCCTTGAGATGGACAGTGTGACCTTCCTCTAGGAGCTCAGCTGCCTCAATGAGGACACTTTGCTGGGGGCCAAAGAGAACCTCGACTTAACATTGTTCCAACCTCCAGGATCGTGTAAATCTACTTCCTTTATCTCAACTGCCCCAGGATATAGGCTGGCAATCATACCCCAAGATTATATAAGGCCCCCTGGGTCTCATGACTGAGGTTTTACTAAATGGTAATAAATGGTGTTTAACTAACAGCAGCCAGCCCCTCAAGGTCCTGGAAATAGTGCTTGCAAAATTCCTTAGAAACTTACTCTACCCCTGACCCCAGGCCAACCTGAGCGTGTATAAGGAGTTACCTAACACTATGCCAGTGTAACTCTTCCTGCCCACGGGTCCCGTCCCCGTGCTTTATAAGTCACCTTTTCGCTCCAAAGAAGTCTTCGAGGATTCTTCCTTGGCCATCAGCTCTGAACCCCACCATCCACAACCTCCCCCAGAACTCCATCAGGTGCCCCTGGGAATTTGAACACAAGGTCACTGCTTGTCATCACAATTCTCTGACTGGTACATTGGGAACAAGGTAGACTCACAATTCCAAAAGCATTTCTGGAATTCCAAGTAACAAGTGAGCCAGTCGGTTTTTCGTTCTATGTAGATTTTAGAATTTTAAGTGAAGAAGAACTGATATGGACGCCGGTGATTATTATATGAGATAGTGCAATACTGGATTTGGAAATAGAATTTGAACATGACTGTACATCAGTATTATGTTGAATTTGAGCTAATAAGTGCAGCAGTGCGTGTTATCACAGATACTAGATTTTAGAATTTCATTGGAAATAGAAACTAATAATTACAGCAGTGTTATTTGAAATTAGAAGTAATAAGAGTTCTGGTGCTTGGTGCAAATGTAAATGAATAGGACCACAGGCACTATCTGCAATTTAAGTGAGTAAATACATTTTCTAGTTGGAAATTAGAGTCAGAATATAAGTTAATAAGCACAACAGCTTGACTTGAAGTTGGAATCCTCTAAGTACCACTATCCTCACCGTTATTTGGGTTCTGAAATTTGAAGTACAATTTGGAATAATAACTAGTGTTATTTGAAATATTTAATTACCATTATAATTTGATACAGTAAGTACCCGGTGTTATTTAGAATTTGAATAAATGTGTTGGTGCTTGCTAATTGGGTTATTCAGGTTTTGAAAAGTGAATAGAAATTTGAAATCAGTATTCTGATTTTACTTGGAATTTGAACAAATTCGTCCAGCAACACTGGCTTTTAGATCTATTTGTGATACGGACCTTGATTCAAAATTGTAGGTGTATGTGCATAATGTTATCGGGAATCTGAATGAAAACTACACTTTCGCATGGTGTGGGGGACATTTTCGTTTCGTGTGATAATTCCCAAGTGTACCGGCTGCCTGCAGAATTTGTACCTACTATAATTATGCTTACTTCTTTAGAACATCAACTCTCCCAGAGCACGCATTGAACTCTTTCTGTCAATTGGCTTCTTTTGGACTGATAGGTGTCTAAATATTGACATGATATTACAAACCAGTTTCAAGTCTTGCCAAAAAATCCAGGATTTTGTTAAGACTTTAAAAGTGATCCAAGGTAATTATTTTAATACCATGCAGAATTACCAACAAACAAGAATCTGAGGAGTTCCATTACTAGTTAATAATAGGAAATAAGGATGTGATTTAACAGGACATTCAAATAGAAAGGTGTGACTCTCAGGGCACCTGGGTGGCTCAGTCAGTTGAGTGTCCAACTTTGGCTCAGGTCATAAGTTCACAGTTCGTGAGATTAAGAGAGATTCTTGGAAGACAATGAACAGCTATTTTTCACATCATGTTTCTACCAAACGGACTCTTACGTTGCCATGGAAATTCAAACATATATCGACATGGGGTTCATTATTGACCCCAGATAAAACTACCAATGATGAAATCTTCATGTAAACCATATGCAGGCAATTAACATGACTTAAATGATATCAAGAATAAGGAAAAACACATTTGTGTCCACACATACTTTTCTTTTTGTGGAATATTCTCAATCTTTAAAATTTTTACTTGGGGATAGCAAGGTAACATTTCCAAAGGGTGCATTGTGAGTGGATTTTTACTGTTACAAAATGATGCCAGTGTAATGAGGATCACTCGTACTAGATTCTTTCAATATTTTCCAAGTAGCGTTGAGTGTCAAAGGATAATCAGTGTGAATAAGAGATAGCACATGTAATAATGATGATCAAACAGTGCCTCTCCAATTCTACATCTTACACAAGGAACTTAACTGTAAAAATAATCCAAAGACTATCTCCTTTTGCTTCTTAAACAGGATATATGTGAATGCAGATAGCAATTAACACTTTGATATGAATGCTAAATTTAGATGAACACATATACCAAATCATGCATACTAGCTTCCATCTATCAAAAACAATGTTGGAGATCCTGTTGTGGGAAGAGTAATCCAGAATATGTTTCTTGCAAAGCATTTGTCTACCTTGAAAATAATACAGTGTGTCCAAACGCTGGCTAACCTCTGAGTCGGAAATGTGGTACCACTAAGAAAATTAACCTTGGTTCACTGTGTAGGTGAATTCACATTTATCTCAACTGGATTTCAAAAGCTGAAGATGCATGTGGTTAGTACCTGGGCAGTTTTGTTTATCACCAAGCCCCACATTTATTTCCCATTAATCGTATATGTCTCAAATCCACATATAGCACCTTTACTTTTAAAATAGGTTCTGAGGGGTCTCTGAGTGGCTCAGTTGGTTAAGCACCTGACTCCTGATTTTCGCTCAGGTCATGATCTCATGGTCTGTGGGTTCGAGCCCCACGTTGGGCTCTGTGCTGACAGCAAAGAGCCCGCTTGAGATTCTCTCTCCCTCTCCCTGTCTCTCTCTAAATAAATAAACTTAGAAAAATAAAATAGTTTCTGCAAAGACAAGAGTAGTTTTGTTTTAATGTTCCTTCCCTCTGAGGAGTCATTTATGGATAGAGTCATTTACTTAACACGTTTTGAGAAAAACAACAAGAAAGACACAATTGTTCGTGTCACAAAAGGCAAATCATGCATTTGATAATCATGCTAATAACTGCTGTCACCTAAAATCTTAACAATTGAACTCTCTTATCATCCTTGAGAATCTATAGTGCTTTGCAGAAGGAAAATCTAAGAAACCAGTGAAATGTATTGAAGAATTTCCTGTTAACAATCATAATGATGTTAGAATAGGAGACATACTAAATGCAACCAAAAGGATCAATGGTAACATTTACATTTAAATTATCTTCTATCTCCCTGTCTGGCTTTATTCCTGTGGTTTATTTGATCAAATTGATTATTTTACTTACTAAATATCTATTGGATATCTAACAGGTGTCCAATACTGAGCTGAAAAATCTAGAAAACTAGAATAGATAAGACATGCTACCTGCCCCACATAACACCATCATCTACTGGGGCATAAAATCACGGAGACCCATAATCCCCATAGATTGTTTTTTCTACCTCGGTGTGTATGTTAACATTGTAGAAAAGCTCTAAGAAGGGACTAAATATCTCTGATGAGGGCACCCGCAAATGGAAAGAGCCAAGAAAGAATGAGATTATGACAGCGGAAAGGAAGTCAATTTACCCCTTCAGCTGGCTGCAATTGTTTGCAAAATTACATCCAGTGCCTCTCTGTGAACCTCCGCCTTCGGAAATGTGACCATACTGTTCCTTTCCTGAGGGACGGAATAAAATTATGATGGAGATAAATGGTATCCCTTACACTCTCTAAAGTTTAATTGCAGACATGTGGAGGGTACATTTGATGTACGTGCATTTCTACCATTTCATGTCTTGATACGATAACAGAACCAAACACAATCTCTGGTTTTGGTCAGAAAACACTTGGAGGAGTCAACAAGTGGTTGAAACCAGGCTGCGTGTCTAACCACTCTGTTTTACTGACTTGGAAAATTGAGTGAAGGAAAACACTTATTTTGTTGAATTAACATGGAGTAAGGTGTGAAAAAATAGCCACGGTTTGCTGCTTTTGCTGATTTTGACAGAGTGGCAACAAATTGATATAAGTGAAGTAATGACTCTTAGTGTGTGCTCTAGACTTCAACCCACACCAGGTTTTCATCAGTGTTTGTGACAGCGTTCTGGGGGTGATGACCTGCACATTTTCAAACTAGATGGGAGACGGTTAACCCACCAAGACAGCAATGAAGTTACCCATCCTCAATGAAGTCTCCTCTGCAGGATTCCAAGATCCACGTTCCTTGCGTTAGAAATGAGAACACACGAGCAAAGTTTTAAGAAGAGCAAGGCGGGGGGGGCTACTTCTAAGGTCTATTAGTATTGGAGACCTTGACAGTTTGTTTTGCTTCACACATTGTACTTGAATGGCTGAGTCGAATACGAAAAAAGGCAGAAATATCCATTATCTGGACCTTTAAAAAAAAAAAGACTTTGCAAACCCCTCTGATACAAGCTAAGAGATATACAATTTACACGACTCAAAAATCTAATATGTTTATCAGTTATGCAGGCCCGATGAGGTGTATACATATCCTATACCCTAAAATCTTATCGCCTAAAACAGTGTTGAATTTGATCAGTTTATTTTAACACTGACATGTATTTTTACAAAAATGTGCATGTGTGTGTTTGGGGGAATGAGAGAAAAAAAAACGCAACCAAAATAATAAGACTTTGGCCTTATTTGCACTTTTTCATGTAAGTATAATTTTATGGTAGAACTTTTTTAAAGCTACGTTCGTTGAAAATAAATACATGTCCATCATGGATCTATATGTACATTGTTGGTGAGATGCTTCCATGACCCTGTAGTAAGGCCCCCAAGTCATCACTATCAGGAATCTGAATGTGGTTACCTATTATGCACCGTATGTTTGAATAGAGAGAAGATGCTGTTCAGAAGCCAGCCAGTCTCTGGTCTTCTGTTAGAGGAGCCCGAATAAACCATTACTGTAAAAAATCATCTGGGTGACTCAAGGGGCGCCTGGGTGGCTCAGTTGGTTAAGCGTCCAACTTCAGCTCGGGTCACGATCTCACGGTTCGTGGGTTCGAGCCCTGCATCGGGCTCTGTGCTAACAGCTCAGAGCCTGGAGCTGCTTCAGATTCTGTGTCTCCCTCTCTCTCTGACCCTCCCCTGCTCATGCTGTCTCTATCTCTCTCTCAAAAATAAATAAAATATTTAAAAAAATCATTTGGGTGACTCAAGAATTTTTAAAAAAATATTTGAGTGGCATGTTTGGTACCAAAAAGCCCTGCACAATTATTGAAAGTGGGCGAGTTTCCCCCAAAAAAGACTCTTGCAAAAGATCCCACAGATAAGACAGCTCGCATGGCTGGCCAGTGAGTGAGGCCGGCCAGCTGTGGTTACCGAAAAAAGTCGCCTTGTTTTCTCTCCCAGGTCCCTGGTTCCTTTCATCCATGTCTTCCTCAACAAGTCCCTCAAATGGACTGTTTCTTTCCTCGATGGAGCGACTTCCAAGTCCACAAAACTTTGTCTCGTTTCTTCGGTGGTTTCTTTCCGAAACAATTCCCTCTGGGATGGCCTAGGCTGCTGCTTTACAGGAAAGGCTGATTGATATCTAGAACGTTCATTACACACGTCACCCTTTTCTGTGAATCAGATTGATCCTTTTACTCATATTTACTGCATCTAGTACTCATAATTGCGTTGCTTGACATTGTTTTGATGTTTCTAAATTATGTCATCTCTCAATTGTCCAGTGGTAGACTCAAAGCTCCTGACCTTAGTCGAGGAAAAGGTATGGAGTTTGGGTTTCTATAGAATAATCTATGTTCGTTCAGATGCGTGGTCCATCAGGCTCCATAAGCGTTACTTGTAAGGAGATTTGTGTATTCATCACGCGGTGTCTACCACTTTCTTCCCTCTTCTGCTCTGATGTTGTCTCACAGACTTTTGGCAATTTGGATGGAGAAGACGAAGCTATGTTTCCATGAGTAGAGAAGACAGTGGGTCGGAATCCAAATCAGCCTTCCTGGAAACCCTGTGAGGGAGCCACGATGGACTTAGTCATCACCAAAGGGGAATATTCTTGCCCTTGCCCATTGGGTCACAGACAGAAGACTGTCTTCTGTTTTACGTACAACCTGAGTAAAAACGCCCACGGCCCTGAGAGCCAGCCAGACCAATAATTGTACCCAGGACAAAATGCACATTCAGCTCCCGAAGCATTGGCAACCCACACTGTTTCTTACTTAGGCTTTTTCGGGGAGATGCAGATGGTTACACAGCAGGCCCCTCCACAAAGCTTTGTCAACTCCCTTTCCAGATGTCTTACTTCCCAAAGATTTGCACACCTGGGGAACACCCTCTCTTTTTTTCCCTGGGAATATGTTCCCCAAATCTCTCTTGAGTTTCTGAGGTGTCCATTCAGTTTCTATCCTTATTTTTTTAATTTTAAATATATTTTTTAATTTTTTTATATTTAGTTTATTTTTGACAGAGACAGAGAGAGACAGAGCATGAGTGGGGGAGGAGCAGAGAGAGAGGGAGAAACAGAATCTGAAACAGGCTCCAGGCTCTGAGCTAGCTGTCATCACAGAGCCCGACACGGGGCTCGAACTCATAAACCATGAGATCATGACCCGAGCTGAAGTCAGTGCTAAAACCGACTGAGCCCATCCAGGCACCCCCTTTTTAAAATTTTTTTAAAAAAATTTCATGTTTATTTTATTTTTGAGAAAGAGTTATTTTTGAGAGAGTTTATTTTTATTTCAGTATAATTTGTTTTATTATACAAAGCAATACAGCACCATCTGAACTTCTCTAATTAAATTTGCTTCTTGTTCTGAATTTACAGAGTATGCACCAGTCCCACGAACTGAACCAAACCTCTCTTCTGGGCACAAAAGGCAATGAGCCTCAGCTTCAAACCATATTATTGACATGGGGATACATCATATCAGAGCATAATAGTAAGTCTGTGAATACTGAGGAAGTGCTAACATGAAATTATCAAGCCTCATTGTGTTTAAGCCAAATCCATTCTAGAATTTCAGGGAAGACTGGAGACTGCGTTTGAACTTCCATGAGCTCTCAGATATTGGAGCTCACGATTGAAATGAGGTTTCTGGTAGGATGCCTATGCTAGAATAGATTCCTCATCTAAACCAGTATGAAATTCTAACTTCGTTCATATCTGATAATTGTGTTATTTATAGGACATGGTCCTGATGGGCTTTAGAACAATGCTTATGGGTTTGTTTGGTTTTTTTTAATGCTTAAGTAACTTTATGTATTGTTTTCACTCTTAGAAGACAGAGATGGATCCTAAAAGTATCCAAATTAGCCTGGAGATGAAGAGATGCTTTTGTAGTTGAGTTGAAGGTATTCGCTGCTACTTTCAAGTTTTGTCTGCTCTTTTTTGAGTCGTTTCTCTGCATGACGCATGTTTGCAGGAAACTTTATTTGTATCATTTTTCTGATTCAATTTTCATCAATGAAGAGCTATGCATTGGGGCACCTGAGTGTCTGACTTTGGCTCAGGTCATGATCTCATGGTTCGTGGGTTCAAGCCCTGCATCGGTTCTGTGTTGACAGCTAGCTCAGAGCCTGGAGCCTGCTTCAGATTCTGAGTCTGTCTCTG
>NW_027528610.1:2868966-2907727 GCF_008692635.1 Crocuta crocuta | reverse complement strand
TTTTGAGAGACAGAGCATGAGCAGGGGAGGGGCAGAGAGAGAGGGAGACACAGAATCCAAAGCAGGCCCCAGGCTCTGAGCTGTCAGCACAGAATTTGGCTTTTCCTACTTCAGACCAAGAAATTTCCTTCTCAGGAGAGGGTAAGCTTGCAACGTAATAGTAAATTAGAGATAAAATGAATTTCAAAAGTACATCACCAGTGTTCAGTAATAAAAAGAAGTAAGGTGTTAATTATTTCATAAGCAATTCATCTACCCATAGAGGAAGTTATCATGTTTTACAATCTCGTGTGTAACTCTGTGAGCCCGTCAGCCTGTGTGAAACTCTCCAATTTTAACCGAAAAATGAGAACATACTGAATTTCAGAGGATTTTGTGGTCATTTTGTACTATTACCAGGGTATTTCAGTTTCTACAGGAGGCTCCTTCATACATTAAAATGTGTACGTTCACTCTATAAAAGCCTGTTCACTGTGCACACACCTGATCTCATAGTTTTGCCTGAAATAGAAGTAAAATGTATGTTGAGAAACAGCGGCAATTGTTGCCTATGTGCTCGTGTGAAAATCGGTAAGACTGCGTTCGTAGTTAGTCTCTGAACCCTTTACATCTGTCTGCAGTAGGATTCAGAGTCACTGTGCTGGCGACCTGGTGGCGGGAAGTTCCCAGCAGGTGTTACACCTGAGGCCAACCATTCCTGAAAGCGTATCTTTCCTATAGGACTCTGGAATTGCAGGTCTTTTGGGGTCACCCTGAGTCTCCCAGCCTAGGTGACCGGCTCAGGCGTATTTGGGCCTCGGCCTTGGACCCCCAACGGTGAAAGCACTAACTCTGCCCATGTTCTTGAACTGGCCCTCACCCCATTATGTTGCTGGGTTTTTGCTACTCAGTGGATGGCGTTCCAAGTTGGAAATACAGCGGTACTTAGTTCCCGCAGGGGCCACGGCCACGGTCGCGTGCGTTGCTCAGCCAGGGCTGGGAAACCAGAGACCCAAAGCGTGGAGGTGAGGCCGGCGCCCAGGCCGAGGAGGCAGAAGTAACTGGGCGGACATGAAGGTGGGTGCAGCCTGGGGGGTAGTCGACATGCAGGGCAGTGCTGTCCCAAGGGCCCCACGGTCCTGGGCGTACGGTCTGGGGACCCCAGCCCCAAGCTGGAGCAGGTCAAGCCCCCCACAGCCTCTGTCCCACTGCAGACCCGTCTGACACCTCACATCGCTGGGAAGGTGATCACGAGAGCCCAGGGATGCAGTGCCCTTCCTGGACAGCTGGACTGCTCTGCGTCCTCCCCAAGGTCAGGGCTGAGCGCTGAGCAGGGCCACTGCTTGCTTCATTGGCAGTCACAGCCGGCAGCCCCCCCAAACCATACCCGGCTACCCCCCACAGCACCTGGGGTCACCTGGAGAAGACCCGTAAGGGAGACATAGAATCTGAGCCGTGTGGACCACGTTTTAACCTTTAAGCGCTCACATTTATCTCCTTTCCCCTTCTGGGCGTGAGCTGGGATTGTACTCACCCGTGGTTTTTCCTTCCTTTCTTTTCTCAAGGAACAGACTTTACTTTTGGGGAGCAGCTTTAGATTTATAGCAAACTTGAGAAGAAGGAATAAAGATTTCCCCGTATGCCTCCCGCCCGCGTTCACACGCAGCCACCCCCATTTCCAACTCCCCCCTCCCACCAGATGGTGTGTTTACTACACTTTTAACACTGAGACACCATCGTCACCCAAAGTTCAAGGCTAACAGATGGTGTGTTTACTACACTTTTAACACTGAGACACCATCGTCACCCAAAGTTCAAGGCTAACATCAGGGCTCGCTCTTGACGTCGTACGTTGTTTGGGTTTGGGCAGACGTATAACGGCGCGTGTCTACCATTACACCATGATGCGGAATAGCTGAGCCGCCCGAAAAATCCTCTGGGCTCCACCTCTTCATGCGTCCGCCCTCGGCAACAACTGGTCTTTTTACCTTCTCTCTACTTTTCCGAGAATATCATAGAGTCGGAATCACACAGTCTGTGTTCTCCTCAGATTGTCTTCTTCCACCCAATCTGCGTATCTAAGTTTCCTCCATGTCTTTTCATGGCCCGAGAGCCCATCTCTGTTTAGTGCTGAGTAATATTCCATTGCCTGCATGGACCCCAGTTTATTTATCTTTCCACCTGCTGAAGAACATCACGGTAGCTTCCAAGTCTTGGCAATTTTGAACAAAGCTGCTGTAAACATCCACGTGTGGGTATTTGCGTGGACGTGACTTTCCAACTCCCTTGTGCCAAATGCTGGATTTCACGGCCAGGGTACGTTTGGCTTTGTAAGAAGCTGACACAGTGTCTTTGACAGTGGCCGCACCGTGTCGCATTCCTAGCAGCAACCAAGGAGAGGGACTGTGCCTCTGCATGGTCACCAGCATGTGGTGTTCGTCCCCATGGATGCCTTGCAGACGGCCATCTCCAGTGGATGAAATGTAAGAGGAATGTGAAATGCAGGCTACCTGTTGAGTCACCTGCACCTTGTGTAGTAACCAAAATGAGCATGGAAAAGCGTGGGTGCTGAAGAAAGGCTGATGGGGACCATCTTCTCCCAGCCAGCCCACCCCTGATTCTAAGTTGTTACATCAAACACCAACAACTTATTTTTTTTTTTTCATGGAGAGCTTTTATTAAAACGATCTCTCAAACACGTGGCTAAGTTCATCTCCGTTCAAACACATCTTGATTGGCCATTGGATCATCACCTTGGAGTAAAAGAAGTGGTTTACATGCCTGCTTTTCTTTTATTGGTGATTTCTTTTTAGAACAGGTGCCACGGCCGTATAAAATGGACATTTACATAATTGCCACTTGCTATGGCGGACATTATATACAAAGCTCAATGTCCCTTAACATGAAAGAGCAAAAATGTTGCTAGATAGAAAGGGGTCGCTTTCTTTTACCTTGAGTACAATTATTGCCAACTTGATAACTGAATGGTTCGCCTTTTTCAGGGCAGACAGCCATGTGCATCATCTAGAAGTGACCATTAGCACACGGGAGTTATTATCTTTGCAAATATATATGGGCATCCCATATTTACACACGACTCCAACTATTTAATGAGTGTCTAATGCAGTACTTTTTGAAGAAACTAAGCCTGCATATTTCCAACTAGATCTAAATTAGTTTGGGATAGCTTTATTTAATGATGTAATTTATGAATTGGGCGTGCTGACCTTGTTTTAAATTAGTATTACCCTTTCTTCATGCCTGTTCATATATTTCTATGTTTTCATTTTAATCACTGTTTGATCTAACTTTGTATATATTCTACACTTAAATTGTAGTGTATTTGTCTTTCCTACTCATTACTTCCGTAAAGCCCTAGGGGGAAATGGGCTCCTATTTGTTGGTTTTTACCACGATTCTGTCATCGCTCAATGCTAATTAAATGGCACAGGCATCAGATAATTTTTCTGTAAGGCGTTATTTCTTTGTGGCAATTTTTTGGTGTCTAAGTTGGAGATAATTGTGATCGAAATGTGTTTCCGTACAAAAATGTGTATTTTCAATTTTCTCGATAACTGTGTGTGTGCATGTATGTTTGGATGCATACTCATACATAAAACATAAATTAAAAATCTGATATATAGGAGTATATACACCTATCTGCATTGACATCTATAATTTTATCTATATAACAATAGATGCTTAGGGTCATAGGATATGGTTATTTTCAACTTTTGTTAAGAGTGCTAAAATACTTTCTAAATTGGTTATTCTGATGGAATGGAAAATGTAAACATGGGAGGAGGTTAGTTATTCCAAATTCTTATTATAGCCAGCCCTTGGAGAATGTCAGTCTTTTAAAAATTTTTTTAAATGTTTTTTTTTGAGAGAGAGCACAAGCAGCAGAGGGGCAGAGAGAGAGAGAGAGAGAGAGAGAGAGAGAAAGGAGTGAGAGAGACAGGCTCCGAAGCAGGCTCCAGGCTCAGAGCTGTCAGCACAGAGCCTGATGCAGGGCTTGAACCCACGAAGATCACGACCTGAGCCGAAGTCGGACACTTAACTGACTGAGCCCCTCAGGCACCCCCAGATGGTCAGTCTTTTTAATTTCGAGCACTCTGGTAGATCGGGTCTGAGTGTGGCCTTCCTGTACACCATGCAGATGCCTAAAAATGGCATTTTGATCTCCTATTTAGTGAGATATAAATAGGTATAGCCATAAATAGGTATAAATCTTTATATTAAGTTGCATTTTTATAATTGATATAAAATAATATGTTTTCCTAAATGTTGGATAATGAGCCCTTTGCTGAGCCTATCATTAGATAGTATTGAAAATATAATCTAAGTTTTGAGGACTTTTTAGTGTTCTCATTATTTAACATTAATCAAGCATTTCACATGTTAAAGTTAATAGTTCTGTGTGTCACTCTTTTCTGTAAACATTTATAAGTTGTGACCTCCCCCTCCCCCCCCGCCAAATGCATGAGATCTGCCCGATTTGCAAAATGTTCGGTATAGAGTGCAGTATTTTTAACTGTGAACAATGTTGTATGAACAGAATGTGTCCATCTTGCACAACAGCACCGGTACACCTGTTTGAAGATCAATCCCCAAAGGCTTTTTGCGTGTGTTCTTGTGATAAGTCTATGTCAGTCCTTGCTGAAGGCAACACCTCTCAGTAATAAATAACCCCTACAACGATACGGTGTTCACTTTCTTGTGTACATCCGAAAAGTAGACTTTTCCCCTCTGTGGTTTGAGGTAGCTCTTTTGTTTATTTGTTTGTTTCTTTGTGTTTTTCTGCAGGGGCACACTATTTTCCTCCGATTTACTCAATCGACTTGCGTTCCTCGGATCTGTCTCCAATCTTTGTCGTACATTAGTTTTCCACATGTTTTTTTCTCTTATTTTTTTTCTGCCTGAGTCAAAAAATCACTCTCTTCCTGAGAAATTCATGTCTTACTATTTTCCTTTAACTATGACATTGTTTCCTCCATCTGTACAACTTGTCTTTTTGTTAACTTGTTTTTTTTATTATGTGCTTTTGTGTATCTTGAGCTTTCCTGGGGTTCACGTGGCTTCTCGGGACGTGGGTGGGTTTGATTTCACTTGACAGTGTTGACAAATTCTCAGAGATTATCTTTTCCAATTGGATTCTCTTCCTCCCCATTTCCCACGCACGTAATCATCTCCTCCCCACCTTTTGTGCTTCCCTGTGTTTTGTGTCTGAATGCTTCTTTCCAGTAATAATTCTGTCTTCTAACATAACTAATCATGCATCAACGCTTTAGTTTTGTTTTCAGTTCTAGAATTTATGCCTAATATTTTATGCTCTCCATTGCTGATGATAGTTGTTACTATTTAAGTTTTTGACTATATTAATCATAGACATTTACAACTCCCATTCTGATAAGTGTGGTAGCTGGATTTGTTTCCAATATTGTGTCTTCTCCGTTGATCTTGGCTTTCAGCCATTTGTTATTGTTTCCTCTTACCTCTGCTACTTAAAAATTTTTTTAATGTTTATTTATTTTTGAGAGAGAGACAGATTGTGAGCAGGGGAGGGGCAGAGAGAGAGGGAGACACAGAATCTGAAGCAGGCTCCCAGCTCTGATCTGTCAGTGCAGAGCCCCTGAACTCACAAATCGTGAGATCATGACCTGACCCGAAGTCGGATGCTTAACTGACTTGAGCCACCCAGGCGACCCTTACTTCTGCTACTTTTTGATAAAATGCTGGCAATGGTAAAACTTTTGAGGAATAAAATGGAGAAATAAAATAACAGATGGTGTTAATATCCTTCAAAGAGAGGTCATTTGTTTCTTGCCCTAATTGCATTATATAGACAGATTTAAAGATGCTTTCCATCCATGGCCAAGACTAACTGTTTACAAATTCTGGTTCGCCCCTACTCCTACGATAGAGCCCATCAGGGTTCCAAAATGCACCTTGGGATCTTTACCAGACCCCACTTCAAAGCAGGCTGTCATGTTTTTGTCTTCCAGCCAAAGAGTAGATATCAGTGGCTTTGCTCAGGTCTTCAGACTCAACAAATATGTATCTTAACGGCCACTGGTGAATCACTAATACATTGAGGGTTCAGTTCGTGCCAGATGCTGAGCTAACCTCTACTGGTCTCTAATACTTACCATCTTGCTACTTCTCAGATACTTTCAAAGGAGGGTCTTGTAGAACTTCTCCCTTCTTCTGTGGCTGGTCAACAGAAAACCTCCTTATATATAACTCAAGGCTTAATGCAAAATAAAAACATGAACAATGAGAAGAAACAATAATTTTTAAAAATACGCATGTGCTTGGGCATGTGGCCTGAACTCCCTTTGTGGAAGTGAAGTCTCAACTCTACCTGTTAACAAACGTATATATTGTCCATTTCTCCCACAACTTTTGGCTTCAGTCCGCGCTTACAGCTTTGGCTTAGAGTTCTCTGAATGTCTAACAACTACAGATTTTCCTCCCTTGATACTGAATTGAACACCTATCTATTTTCTTCAGTCTTTGTGTTTGAAAGGAGAGCGAATACTCTCTGATCATTTCAGTTCACCATATTGATCAGAAGGTATCAGTTTGATTATATTCAATTTGTTGGACTCAAGTGTATTTGGGATTCATTTTAATTTGAACAGGAATAAATGTAAGTACTTTGAGCTTACTTCTCCAATGGAAACCTCAGTAATTAAATTACACATTTTGAATCCCAGAGGTAATTGGATTCAGTCAAGAAAAGGAGATTTTGTACCAGTATTCTGAGCCATAAACATCCCCAGGGATTTCTAGCAACTTTTTATTTAACTTTCTCTGTCTCTCTCTCTCTCACACACACTAATGCATTTATAGCTTTGCAAAATGGACAGAAAAATCGTGTTCACAACTGGGTGAATCTGTTTAGGAAAAAAATTGGTCAGAGAGAAGCAAATAGTCCCACTATTAAGAAACTAGTAAGAACAAAATATTTGAAGAATAGCTGATTATTAAAGTAACTAAAAATGTATAAAAACATAGGAAAGTCTGTTGACTCCCCCCACCCCAGCTTGATAGAAAATCAAACTATTTCATGCCCATGTTACATAATACAATCATGGTAGACGGCCAGAAGAGGTGCATAGATCTCTGCCTCTGACATCCTCATGACTTAGAATGTGCTCAATATATTTGTTCGATATATTACTTAGAATAGTTTTGTGAATGACTTCAATTTCTTTTTAGAAGCTTACAGAAGAGAAAAAATAGTTTAATGGTTGGCATGATGTTATATATTATGGGCATAATGATCGTGCTCATTGCTGTTTAACCAACCTTCAATTTTTGATTTTTGGTTTCATGCCATAAATTTCTACAACTTGAGGGGCGCCTGGGTGGCTCAGTCGATTGAGTGTCCGACTTTGGCTCAGGTCACGATCTCATGGTTCGTGGGTTCGAGCCCCACATCAGGGTCCGGAGCATGCTTCACATTCTGTGTCTCCCTCTCTCTGCCCCTCCCCTGCATATGCTCTATGTCTCTATCTCTCTCAAAAATAAATAAAAACATTTTAAAAAGTTAAAAAAAAAATTTCTGCAACTTGAAATGTTGAATGTTAGGATGTTCCCACCAGATAAGAATTTGAAGATGTATTTTGGATGATATATATTTTCAGGTATATTCTTGTATACATCGTTTCCCATTTCCATGTTCTTGTTTTTAACCAGCAAGTCAGATTCTCATCACGAGGGAAAAAAAACCCATTTTTTTCCTTTTATCTATATGTGTGATGGATGCTACCTGCTTGTGATAATCATCTCAGGACAAATATATGTTGTCACATGCTCTACACCGTGAACTTATGTAGCACCTGATGTTGACCATCTCAATAAAACTGAAAGAAAAATTTTCCCAACAGTTATCTCTTAGCTTATCGTGGTACGTTCCGTAGCTCTATTATTAACACACAGATAACACAACTACACACTTCCCTGTCCTTTCTGAACTGGGAGTACCTGTGCTGCATCTAACATTTCCTTTTTGTTTGTTTTTAAACTTTCGGCGTAAAATATCCAGAAGCAGAATTGTTGGATCTTAGGGTAGTTCCATTTTTAATTTTTTGAGGCAGCTCCAGGATACCCTGGAGAACGGAGGTATGGACAGTATAAAATATCAAGATCCAAAACAATTAATAAATCATGAGGTGGTGTAAAGGAGCATAACTGTGGACCAAACCTTTGAATCTCTGAGAGAAAAGGGAAGGAAGGGAAGATGTTTGAAGTTTGGCTGACTCTCATCATTGACCTAACAGACGCCATGGCGCCCAAGACACTGGGTTCAGGAAAGAAAACAGAGTCATTGAGCTCTCAAGCCTCCACAGTTGAGACAAGGTAACAAAAGACTTTTCCACATATCCTTCCTTTGGTAAACTTTAAAGTCGCTGAGCACAAACAGTTGCAACTTGCTGGGAATCTTCAGTTTGTTCCAAAGATGAGCTAAATCTCTCTCTCTTTGGGGATGCAAATGGTTTAATTGTGTGTGTGTTTGTGTGTGTGTGTGTGTGTGTGTGTGTCTGTGTGTGAGTTCTTACCTCTCCCCTCCAGTAAAAACAACTCTTCTTAAGACACATTTGTGTCCACAAATGAAACAAAATTAATGCATGTGCCCTAGATAAATTTGCCCAGGCTTGTAGCTGGAAAATGTTTCCTTTTTTTTTTTTTAATAATCTCCAAACTTGTTTTATCTGCTAAAAGAAACTACAGCTAATTAAAAAAGTCACCTCCAAAGGGTCCTTGAGCAATCAGTATGGACTTCTGAGGAATCCAGTTAAGATTCAAGTTTGTTCTGATCAATCGCCTTTCCACACAATCTGAATATGCTAATTTCAGAACATAACAAATGGTAAGTCTGTTATTACAATTCATTTCCCCCTAGGGACTTGCAAATCACCAGAACCACCTTCGCATTGACTTGTATCTTCATGAACGGAAACTTGGTAGACTTTATACTTTGAGAGATCCTGGAGGACCTTCCAGGGTGTGGCCCATTAATTAAAGCGGAGTAACATTTAGAATTATTGTTTAAAAATAGAAAGGAAACAGGGGCACCTGAGTGGCTCAGTCGGTTAAGCACAGGCTGAGTCAGTTAAGCATCCGGCTTCGGCTCGGTTCATGAACTCATGGTTCATGGGTTCAAGCGTCACCTCAGGCTCTGTGCTGACTGTGTGGATCCTCCTTGAGATCCTCTGTCCCTATCTCTCTGCCCCTCGCTTGCTTGTGTGCGCTCTCTCTAAAAAAAAAAAAATAAGTAAACTTAAAAAAAAAAAAAGGAAATAGAGGGAGTTTATGAACTTTAAGATGGTTATGGAAGATTGAAAAGCAAATTTTCGGCAAAATTTGCACACATATAAGTGCAAGAGTGTCCAATACTATTCACTCAAACTCTGAAAAAAATATTGGTTGATACTGAGAGAAAATAATGAGAATTAAGTGAATCAACATTCAAATCAATCACACATGGTTCAGACATGATTCATACATTCCAGCCATGTTAGAATTTATTCTATACGTATCATTTTTTCAGTTATCCTTGCTCTTCTATATATTGACTTTACTGTATTTTTCACTTAGCACCTTTAGTAATATAAACGTGCTGATATATCGGTGATTAATATGTAGATATTTCTCTATAGGTTACTTAAGTCGTAATATGTTATATAACATACCATAGAGATAGTGTATGTAATATAGAGATTATTATATGTATACATAGTATCAAATATGATTTCCCAGTGTATACAGCACATTATTTTATCTGAGCACTTATAATTTCTACTTTTTGTTTTTTTCTTAACCTTTCATTACCCTCTCAAATATCATGAATTAGCTAATTCCCACCTAAACTGATATAAATTAGGACCTTCAAAGATAGGGCTTTAGTTACTTTGGCATAATACGTCGATGTATTAGTAGGTGCTCAAAAAAGTACTGTACAGAATTCTCACATTTGTCTGCCAAATGTCTCATTTGACTTCACATTCATGCAACATATGTTAATTGAACACCTTCTAAGAGTGTTAAATTAACATAGAATACTGCAGTGAGCAGTAAGAAAAAAAATCCTTAAGGTTAACTTTTTAAANACGTGCCCCTTGTTCTCTCTCTGAAAAGACTGCATCACACCTGTTCTTCGAGGTCCTGGTGTTGCTCACGTGCACCTTTTTTTTTTATTTCAATTTTTTTAGCATTTATTCAGTTTTGAGAGACAAAGAATGAGTGGGGAAGAGGCAGAGAGAGAGGGAGACACAGAATCTGAAACAGGCTCTGGGCCATCAGCACAGAGCCTGATGCGGGGCTCGAACCTACAAACTGTGAGATCATGACCTGAGCTGAAGTCGGATGCTCAACCGACTGAGCCCCCCAGGCGCCCCTGCTCACTTGCACCTTGAGATGCTTCACCTTGAATATCATGTCTATTCCAAGATACAGGATCACTGAGTCAGGAGATGGACGACATCCGTGAGCGCCATAGACACGCTGGCATTTCCATCTCCCATGACCTCGGGCTTCATCACTGCCATCAACTTAACTTACAGCTATCCAAGATTTTGGAAAATATTTCGATATTTGCACGTGTGGGGGGGTAGTTAACAAAGCATGCGGGCAAGAATTCACATGACAAATAACACATGCACCTGGGCTGAACTACCCTGTTTAGAAACAACCAGAACGTGGTGTCCCCTGTAGATCTTTATGGAGGACCCAGCTCATCTCCTTCAGCAACACGCTTTGCTGTTTTCCCCAAATTAGTGTCCTGACACCGGCAAATCCTCACGGGCGGGTCTGCTTTCACGTACAAACGACCTTTCTCAGCGGCTTAGAAAAGGCAGAAGGAAAATGTGCGCTGCGCCTTTAAGGCAGGTGTTTGGAAGGTCAGTTTCCCGTGAAGCCGACCAGGAGCATCCTTCCGGGCTCCGACCGCGCCTGCGTGGAGAGCTGAGCCGGCCCACGCTCGCTCCCGGGAGGAGTCGGGTCTCGCGAGAGCGCGCAGGGAGTCTCAGGGTCAGGAGGGATCTCGCAGGGTCTCGCGGGATTTCAGGAAATGACAGAAGCCCGCAGAGACTCCTGGGAAAAAGCTGGCGCACGTGCCGTGCCGGTGCTGCGCTCAATGCCCCAGCCAGGTTAATTGAGTCCTAACACCGGAATCTGCGGTGTGGCAGGATCTCCGAGCCCGGGTAGAGACGGGGACCGTCAGGGGTCCGGGCCGCGGAAGGGCGTGCCCACGGGCCGTGCGGGGACGCACCTCCGCGGAGTGGGAGGTGAGAACCCCACTGCGGTGCATCCGGGGTCTTCCGTAGACGCGGGCCAAGGCCTGTGCGTCGGTATGAAGTCCAGAGTACCCCCAGTGTGCCCGCATAGACTGGCAGCCCTGTCCCCTGTGCCGTATCCAGATACCCCAGAGAGCCCGCATAGACCGGGAACCCTGTCCCCCGTGCCGTATCCAGATCCCCCAGGGAGCCCGCATAGACCGGGAGCCCTGTCCCCTGTGCCGTATCCATAGTCACCCCAGTGTGCCCGCATAGACCCGGAGCCCTGTCCCCTGTGCCGTATCCAGATCCCCCAGGGAGCCCGCATAGACCGGGAGCCCTGTCCCCGTGCCGTATCCAGATCCCCCAGGGAGCCCGCATAGACCAGGCGCTGTGTCCCCTGTGTCGTATCCAGATCCCCCAGGGAGCCCGCATAGACCGGGAGCCCTGTTCCCTGTGCCGTATCCAGATCCCACAGGGAGCCCGCATAGACCAGGCGCCGTGTCCCCTGTGCCGTATCCATAGTCACCCCAGTGTGCCCGCATAGACCGGGAGCCCTGTCCCCCGTGCCGTATCCAGAGTACCCCAGTGTGCCCGCATAGACCGGGAGCCCTGTCCCCTATGCCGTATCCAGGGTCCCCCAGGGAGCCCGCATAGACCGGGAGCCCTGTCCCCCGTGCCGTATCCAGATCCCACAGGGAGCCCGCATAGACCCGGAGCCCTGTCTCCTGTGCCGTATCTAATCCAGGGTCCCCCCAGTGAGCCCCACCGCCAACTTCCCCAGATGTGTCCCTGCACACCTTTGCACCTGCCTCCTGCGCCTTTGAGCCTTTGAGTCGAGGGCACGGCCAGCCGTAGGCGGGTAGGCGGTCGTCCGTCCCCAGCCCTCCGGGCTCCTGGGAACGCCCCGTAGCCTGGCTCTGACACTGTGCGCGGGGCCTCGTACCTGGCAGAGGTCCGTCCGTGACCGTGTCCCTGAACGTTTCCCCGGAGGTAAATCCTGCTGATACTTTGCTTCATGAACTCTAGCCTCAAACGGCAAGTCCCCCTCCCCCACTGGGGAAGGAACTCCGCGTGACGCCGTTGGATTACTAATCTGTGCTGTCCGTTCAGAAACACCGAATCATACTTCAGTCATTCATCTCCACTCTGTCATCCTAGAAGGTAAAATGGGAGTGAGTTTTTCAAAAACAAAAAAAAGATCCCGATGCGATTTTGGGTGCAAGCCTAGAATTTCAAGGTTGGTCAAGTTTTAGTTGGAGTCGGCAGCTTTATACTGTTATTATCCTTAAGGTCATTTTCATCACAGAGCACTAAAGTTTCATTTCGTCGTTTTTCACAGGAAAACCGTTGATCTTACAAATGGGGAGATGTTCCCGCGAAGCCCGAAGAAAACATGATTTCTGCTCAGAGCCAGGATGGCCTGCAGAAGAGGTAGTAAATGTGATAGTAAAATTCTTGACGTAGAGAATAATTCATTAAACCTTGCTATTCCCAGATGGAAGGGGAAGGGAACATTTTAATTTCGTGCCATTATGTGGAGTAACGGATGAGCCTCACGATTTAACTTGAACTGTGCTTCTTTATTCTTATCTACCGAGTTAAGGAAACGTGAATGGAAAATAACTCACATTCCAAAAAAGGCTATAAATTTCCCTTTAGGGCTGGGACATTTAAGTCTTTAAAAGATTTGAGAGTTGGCTGCGGGAGCAAACGCACATTCACCTTACTTACAGCCATTTGTGAAACCCGTAAGGATAAAAATCAGGAAAGAAGAAAGCTCCCTCTAATGGAATCCCCAGGGACCTTAAGTCCCGACGCCTGAGTGTGAAAACACACTGAAGTATTAAGATTTGGACACTATCAAAGGAGGGATGACGAGAAAATCCTGATCATACATTACATGTCCTGGAAGAGCAAACATTGTGTTTTGTGCGTGGAACGGAATAGGAGAGAAGGAAGGCCACAAAGATGCTATGCAATCATTCCTGTCTTTCCCTTATGACTGTACCCTCCGTCCATTACCTTTTATTTTTAAAATGATTTATTAGTTTATTTTTTTGAGAAAGAGCCTGCAAGCAGGGGAGCGGCAGAGAGAGAGAGGAGTCACAGAATCCAGAGCAGCTTCAGGCTCTGAGCTGTCGGCACAGAGCCCGACACAAGGCTCAAACCCACAAACTGTGAACTCCTGACCTGAGCTGAAGTCGGAGGTTTAACCGACTGAGCCCCCCAGGCGCCCGTTAAGCGTCTGATTCTTGATTTCCGCTCAGGTCATGACCTCGTGATTCATGACATCAAGCCCCAAGTAGGGCTCCGTTCTGTCCGTACAGAGCTTGCTTGGGATTCTCTCTCCCTCTTTCAAAATGAGTGTAAGCAGGGGCGCCTGGGGGGCTCAGTCGGTTAAGAGTCTGGCTTTTGCTCGGGTCATGACCTCATGGTTCATGCATCCAACTCTTGCATCAGGCTCTGCATTGATGCACCCTTCTTGGGATTCTGTCTTTCTCCCTCTTTCTCAAAATAAAGAAAGAAACTTCAAACAAAACAAAACGAAAAGAAAACAACTCCAGAGGAGCCTGATTATTCTCACTGATGGCCTCCCCACCATCACATCTCCGTCTTCTTCCTATACTCAGCCCCCAATTCCTTACCTGTCCCATCTACCAGTTATACTTACACTTGTGTGTGTGTGTGTGTGTGTGTGTGTGTACGTGTACCTCATTCACGTGTCTCTTCATTTCCCATCCAGCAGGTGAGTTGGGCAACTTGCCTGTGCCAAGGCTGATGTCATCAATGGGCGAGTCACAGAGAATTATGACATCTGAATGCCCGCGGCCATGACTACCTGAGGTAGGTATACCAGAGGCCACCATGAGACACACTGTATGCAGACGACGCCTACATACCATTTCACGGAGACTCATATAGGGACTCAGGGAAATGAGTCCATGCTCGCTTGTGGGCTCTGGAGCCCAACACGGCTTTTCAAATGGTTTTTAACATCAGAGTGTGTTTGTAGGCTAATGACTGTGATTTGGGGGGAGTGGTAAAAGTTGAAAATGCAGGGGAAAAGAGGTGGTCCCTGAGAGCGAGCACAGGGGTGTGTATGTGGAAGGCCACCCGCTGACCTACGTAAGTACCAATCTTTCTGGACTCAGATTCGTACCCCTTGAACGTCTGGCAGCCTTGTTAAGGCCCATCGTTCAGTTTCACGTCAAGTGACTGAGTGTGTCGGCCTCGGGTGGTGGCTCTGACGGTCGGGTACGTGGATTCCTGGATGGGGTCCCCAGTGGCCTCGAGGTCTGGTGGTAGGAGTGGGGACAAATGCCTTCAGTTGGTTTGCTGAGTTGGATTAACGCCTGAGGATTAAGTGGCTCTTGAAGGTTGTAGATAAGATGCAGGTGAGTTTGTCTGCATTTGCCTCTGTTTGCCTTGAGGCTTTGGGTGTGTCCCGGCCTTTGGGACCCCAAGTTGTGACTCCTTTGTGTTGGTGACCACACAGCCCTGTGTGTTTGTGTCTGCGGCTCAGGCGTGAGTTCCTAGAATGCAGATTTGTAGAGTGTGTTCCCTGCTTATGTCTTCCTTTCCTTGTGTCCCCGTTCTGGTCGTCGCGATTAACATGGGTAAGACGGAATTCCTTTACCAAAGATGGATTCTGTAAAATTTTTCTTTTAATGTCCATTTATTATTGAGCGGGGGTTGGGGGGGTGGGGGGAGACGGTCAGAGAGAGAGGGAGACACAGAATCCAGAGCAGGCTCCAGGCTCTGAGCCGTCAGTCAGCACAGAGCCCGACGCGGGGCTCGAACCCACAAACTGTGAGATCGTGACCTGAGCCGAAGTCGGACGCTTAACTGAATGAGCCCCCAGGCGCCCAAAGATGGTCTCCACATGCAGTCAGTCCAGAAGGTGCTTTGCGTTCTGATAAACTACCGCACCTGTCGGGAGCCTACACGCGAGGACATCCAGAGGCTTCCCCTTCACTGGGTGATCCCTGATCCCTGCAGCCAGTCACCCCAACAACTAAGCCCTTAGAAACCAAGCTCCTGCCGCCAATCTGGGAATCGGGCCTTAGAAGTGAAAGATGACAAAGCTGGGTCCTTAGTAGTTAGACAATTCTGAGAATATGGGCTCTGACAGCTAAATAAACCGGGTGTCGTAACTCCCCACATGCCAGTCAGGTACGCCCTTTATAAGAACGTAGTGAAACAAGTGTCATTGTGATGATGCTCAGGGACAGAAGACGGCCTGGCGGCCCCAGGACGTCCTCATAAAGGGACTTTTAGTGACGCTGGGGGGGGTGTGTTAGTTTCTTCAGTCGATGAGCATGATGAGCGTGCGTCTTGCACACCAGGGCGTGTCGTTCCGACCTGCGGGTCCGGTCCACCCGCATGTCTTCCCAGCTGCCGGCGGGTTTGGCAGAATGCGGGTTCAGTCTATCTCTCTGAAATGCATGGGGTAAAATGCCCTGTTTAGAATCGTTCTGAAGATAGTGACTTAGGTACGTTTTCTTAAAATTTAGTCAGGTGCTTTGGCTTCGAGAGATGAATGAGGGTTTGGACATTTGAACAAGCCAAATTCTGATGATTAGAAAAGATGTTTTATTCCTACACTTTATCTGTGTTTTCCCTCTTTTAAATATATTATGTATATCAGTATGTGCTGAATCCGTATAGCATGTAATGTATGTTAATACGTATGTGTATACATATTACATATGTAATACATAGACATTTATTACTCAAATATGTAGTATACAAATATATAACGTTAAATACATATATCTTAAACAAATATATAAATTATATATATAAGCATATTTTAAATACACATATATAAGTGAATATAGTGTTTTTTTTTTGAGTGCACCTCTAAGTCACAAGGGAGTGTGTATATATTTGAACAACAAAAATTCTGATTACTAGAAAAGACCTTTTATACTTTGTTTTTTTCTTATATGTTATATATAAGTATGTATTAAATATCTATAATGTGTAAATGTATGCTAAATATACATAACACATATCAATATACACTAAATGTATATAACGTATCGGTATACACTGAATATATATAACATAAACACATGTTAAATGTATATATATATTAAATATATAAAGTACACATATAAATGTGTACATAGTGTGTTTATTTGAGTTAATCTGTAACTTACAAAGAAAAGTACTTTACGAGTTTACTTAATATACTTGGTTGGTATTTATAACAAACAGTTAAAATTTTCACATCCATATTTTGCCCTTTTACATTTAAAATATTTGATATGTATTACAGACAAAATGCATTGTACATATCTTTAGCCCAGATGCTCCTTGTAAGAATTAGACGTATTTAATAATTCCGTTTTATAAATTGTTACTGGCCTGATCTTTATGTCATTACAATATTACTCAAATGTTTATCTCAAGTAATATTACTGTAACAGTCTCGTCTGTGCAGGTCATCACTTAATTCTTTTCCTGAGAAGCTAAAGAATTTGGGTTGCCCCCTATTATTTACCATTCTCTCCTAATAGTTAGCCAACATTAACCTCACTCTGTTGCTTTATTCTGAAGATTGGCACACAAAACCGTAAACATGAAGACTGCAAAATAATAAAAGTTCACAAAAGCAAAGTTATGGTAGGCCGTATGTATATTGTAGGGAATCGTTATTTATATCTCCAAAGAGAAATATCACGCTGTAAAAACATAAGCAAAATCATTTGAGAAATATTTAAAATGGGACTTTCAAATAAAAGCTAATTTCTTCACTCTTTGTAAGACGGTATTTCATTTCTCATTTCAATAAATACAAAAGTGAAATCCTAGAGTCTGTAGCTAAATAACTTAAAAAATTTGTTTTAATGTTTATCTGTTTTTGAGAGAGAGAGACAGCATGAGCAGAGGAGGGGCAAAGAGAGAGGGAGACCCAGAATCCAAAGCAGCTTCAGGGTCTGAGCTGTCAGCACAGAGCCCGACATGGGGCTCGAACCCACAGACCACGAGATCATGACCTGAGCCAAAGTTAGACCCTTAACGGAGTCACTCAGGCGCCCCTAAAAACTCTTAAGTGAGTCAGAAGAGACTCAACCTGTTGCTTTAGCAAAGCAAATACAATTAAACAGAATTAAAGGAAGAAAAATGGAGAAAAGTAAAGATGGTAAGGAGCATGTAGTATCCACATAAAGGTTGTCTAGAGGAGGGGCCGGAAGAGGAAAAAACGGGAGATAAAGGTCAAAAGATAAACATATTTAAATAAAACAGGCAAACCCTTTAAAGGAGCAAAAATGGGGCAAAACCAGTTGAACTTATCACTTATAAAAATAAGTATCAGTGCGGTAGAAACACTTAAGAGAGAAATTGTCAGACCAGTGTTTTGCTGTCTGCAGGATACAAATCTGCTAAGTATTCAAGCCGCAGATTTAAGGAGTTTGCGGTGAGTGGATTGCAGAGATTGTAGCAAAAACAGCCACCAGTGTTTAGATGATTCTGGAACAGGTTGAACCTAACTTCCTGATGATGCTAGGTTTGAATAAGACAAGACTACACACGTATTAGCATCTGTGAAGAACAGGGAATTTTGAGAGCTGGGCAGAGGAAGAGTAGCCTAACCTGGAGTCCAAGAAGAAATATCTAGAAATCTCAGAGAGAAACAAAAATTGTTACCTAACATGGACAGTGGAGTCAAGTCTTAGGGTTGAGTCCTCTGAAAAGGTAAATTTTCGTGGAACCACAGGGTAGGCTACCTGAATCCCGGAAATCATGTCTCTCTCTCCTGTTAAATTCTGGTAAATCATATGCAGATTGGTTTTGTGTGATACACACCATAGTCTTTATAATATTTTAGATTTAATTCCTGTGGTTCCCTTAAGTTTCTGGGCAATGCCAAAGGCCAGGAAAGAATTTCACCAGAACCCACAAAACTCTTTTACATTTGCTTCTTTCCACATGGATTAATTCCTTCTGAATCCCCTTTCTGGCTTCTTCCCTGAGATAGAGATTTCTTTCTTGTTTGCATGCTTTGTCCATGCTGGGCTCCTGTTTGAAACTGTGGGTGAGTGAAGGTTACGTGCCAAGTTCTTTTGCTCCGTAAGGGCAACTACGATTTAATGTGCTTGCGGGTATTTCGCAAGCTCATGAGGAACCCAAAAGAAATAGATACATTGCGAAAGATCCCACTGCTATCCATGAGTATGGCCTAAGACGTGTGACGGAGACGTGTAAAAATTAAAAATCACCATGTAACTTCATGTTGCGATTTCTTTTCCACGGCAGCGTCCAAAAGTCTGGAACCGAATCTGTTTAGTGGAGATTTGAAATACAGATCTCTCCCAATAATGCTCAAAATACACGATAGAGGAATGTATATGTTTAATTCATATACAGTATAAAAAATAGCATCACTTCCTTTCGGTGGTCTAGGGGTTTAGTCCTGTTGAGTTATTAGAAAAGATGTGTGCTGAGGCCAGTGGGTTGAGTCGCAGGACATGAAATCGGCATTGCTGACATCTATGAAGAATAAACGAAATGAGGAGGGGGAGTTCAGAGTGTCGCGTGAATATTTATGAAGCTTGAAAGAGCGCGATCCGATCATTCTTTTCAGTGACAAACAAGTACAAATCTTAATGTAGATAAAAGGTGGCATCCTGAAGTTCTATTCTGTTTCATATATTGGTATAATTCCTTAAGGAAATTAACTCCTACTTGCTGCAAAATTGAGTTATATTATCTAATCAAACTTTAATTCTTAAGACATAATGTGGATTTGATACATTTTTGAAATGATGAATTAACTAGAAATTGTAAAGTTATTCCTTTACTCAGTTTTTGGCAGTACGACAGCGCTAATATTAAAGGCTCACTTGAATGAAATTCATAATTCTTACAATGTCAAAGCGTATTTGTCAAGAACTCACCAAGTGACCGTAAACTTTTACTGGAACACTTTTAAGTGACCATTGGTTTTTGTTTGTTTCTTTGATGGAATGAGATGTAAATCTGGAGAGAAAGAGTCGTAGACATATGCGAATTCTAGGTTTTTGATACTAATATTGCTCATTATCTGTAGAAAAGTATCTCTTCTCTCTGCGACGTGCATACATTGTCAGGTCATTGATCTAGACAAGTGTTTATCAGCGGTGATCGGGGAAGCGCTCACAGTGTCCTGGGTCTATGCCAGATTGATTCCAGGGCGTGGAGGAACTTAACTCATGGCCATCAACTGTGTAACATACGCACGGTAAAATAATTCAGCACATAGAGTGTATCATTCATGATCCACCCACAAACCAGGACGCTGTCCTTCCCCCACCAGCCAGCTGGTTTAAGACGGGGATGTTTGGCCAGAGTATCGAAAGAGCTGGAGAAAGACACCGGGGATGGTGAGCCTCTGAATGCACGGACCACCTCAGAGGAGCAGTGCCATCTCTTCAGGGCTACGCGGTGGATCTGGAGGCCACGCCCCAGCCCCAGGTGGGGAGCCGTGGCACCGTGCAAGGGACAGAGAGCCACTCTCGACACTCCTGACACTGTAGATTTACAAAGAAGCCGTGCGGAATTTGACTGCACAATATGTGAAGTTTAAACATCAGTCGGTTGAGCGTCCAACTTCGACTCAGGTCACGATCCTATGGTTCGTGGGTTCCCGCGTTGGGCTCCGCTCACAGCTCAGAGCCTGGAGCTGCTTCAGATTCTGTGTCTCCCTCTCTCTCTGACCCTCCCCTGCTCACGCTCTGTCTCCCTTTCTCAAAACTAAATATTACAAATTAAAAAAAAAAGATACTAATGGTGAACACTCTTCTTACATACGCTTCTTGCAGATTTTTTTGACATCTGCATCTTAAAGATTTTTTAGTTTTTAAGTAATATCTACATCCAGCGTGGGGCTCCAACTTTCAAACCTGAGATCAAGAGTTGCACGCTCTACTGAATGATTCAGCCACACGTCCTTCCTTATCGTTTTCTTTTTCTTTTTCTTTTTCTTTTCTTTTCTTCTCTTTTCTTTTCTTTTCTTTATAATTTATTTATTTTTTAGAGACACAGAGACAGTGTGAGCAGGAGAGGGTCAGAGAGAGAGGGAGACACAGAATCCAAAGCAGGCTCCAGGCTCTGAGCTGGCAGCACAGAGCCCGACGCGGGGCTCGAACCCACGAACCGTGAGATTGTGACCTGAGCTAAAAGCAAGTGTTGGACGCTTAGCTGACTGAGTCACCCAGGCATCCCTCCTTCTGAGTTTCTTCATCACGTTTTCTTTTTTCTGGCTTTCGTCATTGTAAGAATACAGTATATAATACAGACAGCATACAAAGTTTATGTTATTGGTCAGGCGTGTGTGTGTGTTTATGCCATTGTGCAATAAGGTATCTTATTTTTTTAAATTATTTTATCTCATCTGTTAGCTCCATTTTATATATTCACATTGCACGTATTCACATCTACACATAATGTGTTTACCCAGGTACATAAACACACATAATACATAACCTTCACATGTATGTATCATATATAGTTATCTATATGCATATATTCATTTAATGTTTATTTTTGAGAGAGAGAGAGAGACAGTATGAGCAGGGGAGGGGCAGAGAGAGAGGGAGACACAGAATCAGAAGCAGCTCCAGGCTCTGAGCTGTCAGCACAGAGCCCGACATGGGGCTCGAATCCACAGACCTCAGCTGAAATCGGACACTCAACCAACTGAGCCACCCAGGCGCCCATATTGTTAGCTATATGATTGACACTAATGTAAACTGTAACTTCTGAAAAATGAACACACACAGTTTCTTTTTAAAATTATGCATTTTATGGGCGCCTGCATGGCTCAGTCAGCTGAGAGCTGACTCTTGATTTTGGCTCAGGTCAGGGTCCCAGGGTCGTGGGATAGAGCCCCGTGTCGGGCTCCCTGCTGACCGTGGGGCCTGGTTAGGATTCTGTCTCCCCATCTGCCCCTCTCCCCGACCTGCACCGTCTCAAAAACAAACAAGAAACCCCCATAGTAATAATAATGAATCCATTTTAAATGTGTTGCTGGCGTAGAAATCTTTATGAGATTCACTGGACCAATAAAGACTTGCTTCCTCTAGCAAAATCCCGGAAAGACTTGTGAGAAATCAGGGGGCAGAGATGGTGGCAGTAGAAGCACACGTACATCTTCCCCCCGCAGGTAAGATGACCGGCAGGGTGGCCGGGCGTCACAGGAAGAGCAGGCGATGGGAGGGCTCACAGTAGCCGGTGGGAAGTCTGCGGCGCTTGGTGTAGAAGCACGGGGTTGAACGCGGGAGGCGTTTCCGCGTGCACGTGCGTCTGTTGTAAATAAATCTGCAGCAGGGCTCCCCACGCGTGAAGGGACTCGGTCACTTTTTACTCCTGCACGACTCAGTACTTCGTGGTTCGCGAGTTCAACCCCTGCATCAGGCTCTGCGCTGACAGTGTAGAGACTGCTTGGGATTCTCTCTGCCTCTCCTTTGCTTGTGCTTTCTGTTTTCAAAATATATAAATCAATCTTAAAAAATTAAAAATAAAAACTATACTTATATACACGTTATAACAAAGTAAGTCAGTACTTCAGACCAGCCGTTTTTACTCTGAACATTTCTCCTACTAACACTGTAAACATCACTTAGGCGACCTATTCCTCCTCAAGAGCCCAAAGCAGGACAGAGACACAGTAAGACCTTCCTAAGAGTGTGGTGGAAAAGTGAATCTTTGGCTAGGAAGGAAAATAAACATGTGGGCACCTTAATTTTGCGGATATCAGGTCCCTAAAGGCAAATATTTCTCTCTAGGATTTGGAAGCTCCGTTCTGAGTAACAAATTGTGAAAACTGTTTGCTTTTAGCAAGAAATGCTAAAAAAAAATCTGCAACTGTGGATGGTTTTGTTTCCTTGGTTGGGGGGCATTTGGCTGGGACTTTGCATTCCTGAGGAAGAAGTTTTTGTTTTATCTTAACCTTTCCTCAATCCCGTGTTGGCTCTCTGTCTTCAACTCATTACTTGGGTGATGAATTCTCAGAAGTAATTTTTTAAAACCTATTCTTATAGGGGCACCTGAGTGGCTCAGTCGGTTAAGCATCAGACTCTTGATTGCCGCTCAGGTCATGATCTCATGGTTCGTGAGTTCAACCCCTGCATCAGGCTCTGTGCTGACAGTGTAGAGACTGCCTGGGATTCTCTCCCTCTCTGCCTCTCTTAGGCTCACACATGCTCTCTTTCTCAAAACATATAAATAAAGCTTAAAAATTAAAACCAAAAACTATACTTATATACACGTTATAACAATTCTGTGTTACTCTATTAATGTCTTGGTGCTGACCACCTTCCATTTCTTCAGCCGACCTTGAGAAATGNCGTTTCTGCATAATTCGCACTGGAACTTTCTCTCCGTGTGAAACTTGCCTTTCCCTCTTTCTCCAATGGTATGTTAAAATAGATATAACTACAGACCATTATCGGATGTGTAGTGGACGACTTGACTTGAATCACTACTGTCATTGGACATGAAGAATGACAGGAGCTTGAAACTCGACTGGAAAGATTCTGTCCGTAGTGGTTTGGGATCATAGTTACTGCGTACTGCTCAACTCAGTGCCGTTTACACACGTACTCACACGAACTTGAACTGCTCAAGGCCAGTGCTCCAGCCTCTCCCTTGACTATAAAATAGCCCGTTGAACCCGAGAGCCTGCAGAATCCACGTGGACTCCTGGTTCTTTTCATGATTTGAGCCTAGAAGCTTCCCCGCCTTCTTCCTCCTCCTCTTTCAGGATATTTTTCCTTCTCCTCTTTATTCCTGCTTCTCCGTATTATTACTGTGCTCTGTTGTTTGCAAATAATTAGAAAGGCCCTTCTCTTAAAGTAGTCAAGTGGAGAAGGAGGTTCGCGTGGAGAAGTTCCTTCAGTGAGGTGCCAGGTTTACAAATCAAATCTAGTGAAGTACAAAAAAGAAGACGTCGTTACCAAGTGCGTGGTGTCCGGAACCATAACGTGCATTTACCACTGGAAATCCATCCGTGTTTGTCTCTAATTCTGTTAACGAGAATAAAGATGCAGAGCTATATAATCCACTTAGTACATGCAAGAAAGCATGTTGAATAAGCTCAGGAAAACTCACGAGGAGAATGGATGAGCAAATTGTGGTCTCTTCACCCAGTGGGGTACTGTGTGCCAAGCAGAGGAAAATCCGGTACCTCCGTAGAAACGGTACGGGTCACACTCATACACGTGAGGGTGAATGGGACTAACAGCCGCAGCTGGAGGTGTATTTATATGCGGAGCTTAACATTTATAGGAAGCTCAGCGAGAGGTAAGAAGCGTGGTAATCGTACAGAATGCAACCACTGAGGATGGACACATTCAGCATTGCGACCAAGGTGGCAGCCTCATGGGCTTATCTAAGTATTCGGTTATTTAAAGAGAAGGACCCTTATAATTATTTATAAACAATAGAGCACGGGTTAAACAAGATTTTAAAGTGACTTTATAAGAAAGAAGATAAAAGTGTATTTATACACTTATGAAACACAGAGCATTTCACTGTCGGTAATTTTTAAAAATTTTTTTAAATGTTTTATTTATTTCAGAGATAGAGATAGAGAGACAGTGTGAGCAGGGGATGGGCAGAGAGAGAGGGAGACATAGAATGTGAAACAGGCTCCAGGCTCTGGGCTGTCAGCACAGAGCCCAACACAGGGCTTGAACCCACGAACCGCGAGATCATGACCTGAGCCCAAGTCAGATGCTTCACCGACTGAGCCCCCCAGGCAGTCGGTTGGTAATTTTTATCTCAGTAAATTGAGGGGGGAAACAGACACACGCACACAGTTACAGGCACAGTAGACATAAGGAAAGATCTTTGAGGTCTTTTCTCTCTGGCCGTAAAACCTGTATCCATTTCCTCCGGTCATAACTGTTGAGCGACATTTAAAACTATCTGCCGCAGGGGCGACTGGGGGGCTCAGTCGGTTGAGTGTCTGATCTTGGCTCAGGTCATGATCTCACGGTTCATGAGTTTGAGTGCTTGGAATTCTCTCTCCCTCCCTCTCTCTCTGTCCCTGCTCTTGCTCTCTGAAAATAAATAAGTAAACATTAAAAACAAACTCTTGGAGTACACTGATGCTTGAGGCTGTGGTCTGTTTTCTCCCCGTCCTTGAAGTTAAGTCTTCACACCTTTCCGTAGCTGCAGATGGTCAAAGTGTGCAACCTCGGGTGTCCCCCTAAACTGAGGGTTCAGGGTTCCAGGGCACAGAGATGACGGGAAGTCTCTATGGCTTCGCTCTGTCGCCTGGGTTTGATTCGTCCGGGGTCACTGTCACTTGATCGTGCAAATTGCCAGGCTCCACATCTCTTACTTAGATGCTTCTGTTTCTACCGATAAGGTTCCTCAGTGTCCCCGGCTGGTTCATCAGTGCCAGTGGGAACAATCCAGTTCGTCTGCTCTGTGCGATAGAGACACCTTAACGAATGTCCCCTCTGGGACTGAAGGTTCTGTGAAATCACCTTGGTGTCACATAAACTTCTCATGCATTATGGGAAGCTGGCACGGCCCAGAGGGAGTCTGCACAGTGTCTTTACTCCGTTGGGTTCGTTAGGTGCACATTGAGCCCCTCTGGTTCGGTGCCATCACCCTTTACCCGTCTGGGAGCTGAGTACTCGCTCTGCTCTTCTTTTGAGTCCACTGTCTTCCTCTGCTTCATCCTGACCGATGCATCTGGAGCCGGGGCTCCATTATGCTGGCCGACTCCAGGGGCTTGGCTCCATCTATCAGTCATTCATCAGAGCCAGGAGGAGCCTTGCCCCAGCCTTTGCTCTGGGATCCTGTGACCCTGCTCAGCCCCAGTGTGCTGGAAAATTCCTCTGGGTTAATTGTGAAATGCAAAAAGGTAGATAAAACACACACTGTAGCTAAGCATTGGCAACTCTTGTGTTGCTACCGCTTTATTTTTGACTTCGAATGAGACTTGGTCGGGATATGGCCCACAGGTGCAAGTCTGCTGTCACTGAGTGATGGGCGCCTGGGGGGCTCAGTGGGTCGGGCGTCCCACTCCGGCTCAGATCACGATCTCACAGTTTGTGGGTTCGAGCCCCGCGTGGGCCCTGTGCTGACATCTCAGAGCCTGGAGCTCCTTCTGATTCTGTGTCTCCCTCTCTCTGCCCTTCCCCTACTCACGCTCCATCTCTGTCTCTCAAAAATAAAGAGGCATTAAAAAAAAATTTAAATAAGATATTCTCTACACACTAGGGTTTTAAGAGCATGTGGCATTTCCTCTTGGCTAACGGATAGCAAGTGAAGGGCGATGACTACTGTTTATGGCCTGAAGTTTATTTCAAGTAAAATAAAAACGAGTTCAGGTTCTACTTTCCGCTTTGGTTTTAGGCATATGTTGTTGTTGTTTTCTAACCGTTGTTTATAGAGGCTTATTTTTGTTTCTTCTCAGTTCTTAAAATCTATTTATTTTATCCGTGGCGAAATGCACACTGGGAAGGTGGTTCTGCTCATCTCATGTTTTGACTGGATCGCACTCTACATGAGCCCGCTCATGCATAGTAACATGTTTTGGAACATTTCCGAAAACATTTATTTTTCCATTCTCTGCAATCATAACCTTGTTGACAGGCTTTAAATTTCGGAAGGAGATCTTGGAGTTGCAGGGAACAGAATACAGATGAAATGTCAGGGTGTTTCAGGGACATAGCGTGCCTATATATTTTTTCTACAGGGGAAGAAGAAAGACACAAGCTAGCATTTATCAAACTTAACTTTTAGAACTCTGGTTCTGATATATGTTCTCTTTTATTTTTCATTGGAAATGTGATCAAACTACCATCTCTGCAAAAATGTATCCATTTTGTTAACTTTTGGAATGAATTTTACTTATCTATTTTTTTGGTTGCTGTTCCATTGATCTTGATGGAATATAAAATAAAATGTTGTTTTCAGAGATAAAAACACAAAATAATTGCAAGGTTTCTAGTGTTGCATCCGAAACTGTGGCTTCACAGAAGGTAATGAAGTTATTACAGCTACTATTTAAGAAAAGTATTGATGCTGATCAATACTTCTGCCCCAAGTAGAGATTTTTCATTCTATTTACGAGAACTATTTTTGTTAAAATATTTCTCTGACTGAAGTACATTGCTGTTTTTATGTTACATGGATATTTACCCTACACTTTTCCAGGTTTTACAGTAACAACATCAGCTTAATCAGAAAAGAAATACAACTTGTATTCTTTGGAGAAAATGAACTGTTACATACACACGTATATTTCTTCGATTCAGTTTCATCTGTCTGCAAGGGAAGTGATTACATTTACGCCTTTGTAATTGTAAAGCAATTATTACATTTTTGGTTTATGCTGTGTGAAATCATTCTCACCAATTTTGGCAGTTGCTGTAGAATTCTCGAATAATATAAACACACGTGTCACTTTACAGTGAAGCTATCTGGGGAAAAAAAAACCTACAGGTACATGTGCGTAGACAGACCTTTTACACAGCCTTTCAGTCCATCGGCTGAAGTGTGGATCAAGCCACTCTCCGCTCTTAGTGAGGTCCCATCACTACGCAGCCATTTTCAAAAGAAGAAACAAAGTTTTTATTGTTGTCGTTAAGTATTGAATGACATCGGCTGATTCACCCAGCAATTATGGAGCATCGCTGTTGGCCAAACACAGGCCCAGGCTCTAGAGGGACCCGTCTTGGCTTGAACCCAGTGAAAATTTCCAGCCGTCGCAGATTTTACCTTTTTGTGATGTGGTGCAGGGAAGAGATAGCAGAAATGATAACTAAATGTGTCAGAATCACACCTGTGGGTCACAAGGGGCAGGCATGCATGTACTTAGTACCACTCAGCTGTACGCTCAAGGGGCAGGCATGTATGTACTTAGTACCACTCAGCTGTACACTTAACCATTACAAGGATGGTACATTTTATATGTATTTTACCCCGTAAAAAGTTAGAGGGAGAATTACACTCAAAAGAGTTTTACTTGAGAAGTCCAATCTCAGACTAAAGTCTCTTCTGTGTCCTCTCTGCGATGTTTAAAAGCAAGGCTTGACATGAACACCTGTTTCCAACTTATGTAAGGGTCTTCCAGAGAGAAGATCAGGTATATATACAGACAGTCTGCCCCCTACAAGGCAGCGTTTTCAAAGGCCGGTATCTAATGAGATATTACTGACATGCCAAAGAACAGAAAAATATGATCACATGAAGGAAACAAAAGTACAATAGAGAGAAATGGACCAAGGAGTAACACAGATCATAGAATTAGTAGATCGGGTCATTAAACAATCCTTTATAAATATTTCTCATCAATTTAAAGTATCAGAGAGAGGGTCACGGAAAATATAAAAACAAAGTTAATCTCCCAGGGTCAAAAGATACAGTGTCTGGGATAAAGATGATAAGGCATTAATAGCAGACTGCAAAAGAAAAGCCAAATTTAAAATATCATGCAAAATGAAACCTCAAGATTACAAAGGATGGTGAGAAGGAAAACAGGGATGCGGTGAACTCTGAGACGACAGTAAATAGAATACTATGCTGGTGACTGGAATTCCAGAGAGAGTGGGACGGAAAAACCATTTAAAGAATGGCATTCCCCATCCCCCAATTTTTTTTTTTAATGTTTTATTTATTTCTAGGAGAGAGAGAGAGAGAGACAGCGTGAGCAGGGGAGGGTCAGAGAGAGAGGGAGTCACAGACTGAAACAGGCTCCAGGCTCTGAGCTGGCAGTCAGCACAGAGCCCGACGCGGGGCCCGAACCCACGAACCGCGAGATCATGACCTAAGCGAAAGTCGGACGCTTAACCGACTGAGCCACCCAGGTGCCCCATCCCGTCCCCCAATTTTCACGACACTGTAAACCCATGGTTCCAATGAAACCCATGGAGGAAAACAGAGAAAACAGAAGGCTAGATTTGCTATAATCCGGCGACCATCAGCCAGTGATAGAGACCCCTTGAAAGGGCGCTGGGGTGCCCTGACGTTGCCCGCAGAGGGGCACCAGAAGCATGCCATGCCCTTCTCTGTCCCCGGCTGAAAAGTCCTGTTCATGCTAGAATTGTCGACTCCGTGAAAATACCTCTCGGAAATGAAATTCGAGTACAGACTTGTTCAGATGCACGAGCCGAAGACGTCGTCCCCAGCAGACAAAACGCAGAACGAAATGCAGCGGGACTCTCAGCAGCCCCTGGGCAGGTACTCGTAATGGAAACGGGACCCACACAAACGACTGAAGCATGTTGCAAATGACATGTACGATAGCACCATAAAACACCATCCTGCGCTTAATTACATGGGTGGAATTAAAAATATGACACCCCCAGCACAACGATTGAAAATAGCACTTAAGATGCTTCTGTGTGGCTAGCACAAGTTAACTTTGTACAATGTGAACATTAAGGGAAACTCTGAAGGAAAAAAATAGAAAGTTACTGATTATGGTCCCAACATGAAGAGGGAGAAAAGATCTAAAAAAAAAGGCAGCAAAAAATTGTTTTTAAAAAATTGGAAAGTAAAGAACAGACTCTGAAAAACAAACAGCGAGAAGTATGAAGTGTTACGTTTAAAATGTGCACTTCCCAGCTGATACAAGTGATTCCTGAATATCTCCGTTAAAAGGCAGAGATTAAAACAGCAAGGACCCACTCTAAGCTGCCTACAGACTCACTCACTCAAGCTGATTTCAGAGAACGTAACCATCCTCAGAGTTATGGGCATCATAGCAGAGCTTTGAAACAAGGAAGCAAAAATTAGTGTGAAAAGAAATTCATAATTATACTCAGTTTTCAAAAAAAATCTCTTTGTTTTTAATAAAACAAGTACACAGGAAATCGGTAAGAATAAAGAGGTGAAGAACACTGAGCGTCACAATAGAATTCTCTTTCTATGTGCACTGGATGTTTATGAACGTGGGTCATAAGTCAAGTTTCAGTGGGTTTGAGATGGTTTAAATCATACAGGTTCTCTGTGGAATTGAATTAACAACTGATGACACTATGTGAATATTGCAAACATTAGAAAAAGAAGCCGGAGGCTTCTGAATAATCTACCTGTCCATAATGAAATTACAGAGAAATCAGTGTCGTGCACTGAACAAACATATAAACATGATGTATCAGGAAGTGATGCATATGTGTGTTTCCTGGATTGTGGTGCTGGTAACATGGCTGTATGCATATGTCCAAACTCACCAGACTTTATACATTAGTCAGGTGCAGTTTTATTATACCTCAAGAAAGCTGGGGAAAACCTTTCAGTGTCACTGTGAAAAAATACGTACTTTGCAACTAATGAAACACTTACAGGGATATTTACACTATGAACACTTATTACCAAGGAAGTAATGCCTTACGTCAATGACTTAACCTCCCGCTTGAATAAACTAGAAAATAAACCCAACCTAAGTAGGACAAAGAAAATAAAAATAAAACAAAAACCATGATATACGAAGCACCTTAAACCAGAGAACGTATGCCATCCACGAAAGCAAAGATGGCTCTTTGAGGACATTAATGAAATCCTTAAACCTTTAACCAACTGGAATCAGTTTACCAGTATCAGAAATGAAAGAGGTGTCATCCCTCCAGATAAGGGAAATTAAGAACAAGTATAAGACTTACGATTCTGTAGTGTGGATTAAGTGTACACATTTCCTGCAAGTCACAAAGTTCACTCGGGCAGTAGTAGCCGTGTAGTTATTGAATTAATTGATTTTGTTTTTAAAAAGCCTGTCTGCCAGGAGATCACCAGGCTCAGGTGGCTTCAGTGAGATTTATTCTAAACATTTAACAGATGTAAAAAATACTAATTCTACACAAATTGCTCCGGGAACTGAAACTAGAGGGAACTTTTAAAAATCTGTTCGATGAGGGGTCCTTGGGGGGCTCAGTCAGTTAAGCGTCTGACTTGCTTCCGCTCGAGTCATGATCTCGTGGTTTGTGAGTTCGAACCCAGCGTCAGGGTTAGAGTTACTTCAGATTGTGTGTCTCCTCTCTCTCTGACCCTCCCCTGCTCATGCTCTTTCAAAAATGTATAAATATGTTTTAAAAGTCTATTTGATGAGGTTAAACACACCAATACAAAAACAAAGATAGTTCAGTTAGAAAAAAAAGTACCGCATGAGAATGTCACTTTTTATATTTTCAGAATTCTTTAAACATATTATCCAAATGAATATAGTACCTTGTATATGTCAGTAGCGTGTGTGTGTGTGTGTGTACACGTGTACGTGTGCGTGTGCTATGTCAGCATGACAAAGTCTGTTACAGAACTTGTGGTTAACATCATATTTCACAGTGAAAACCTAAATTTTCTCAGATAAGGCCATAAAGTTTGTTCAAGAATTTTTTTAGTGTTCCTTATGCCTTAAATATCAGTAGGGTTTTTTTAGTGATAACAGTGATAACATCACTTAAAGTATTTTTTAAATGTTTATTTATTTTTGAGAGAGAGCGCATGAGCAGGGGAGGGTCAGAGAGAGAGGGAGACACAGACTCTGAAATAGGCTCCAGGCTCTGAGCCGGCAGTCAGCACAGAGCCCGACGCAGGGCTCGAACCCACGAACCGCGAGACCATGACCTGAGCGAAAGTCGGACGCTTAACCGACTAAGCCACCCAGGCGCCCCAGTGACTCAGCAATTCTATTCATTACGCAGTGCCTATCACAGTGGGTGCCCTCTCCATTCCCACCACCTGTTTTCCCCCATCCCCCACCCACCTCCCGTCTGGTAACCATCAGTATGTTGTCTAGAGCGAAGAGTCTCTTTTTCGGTTTGCCTCTGGCTCTTTTTGTTTGTTGAGTGAAATCATACGATAATCGTCTTTCCCTGGCTAATCTTGCTTAGCACAATTCCCTCTAGCTCCATCCACGTTGTTGCAAATGGCAAGATTTCATTCTTTCTAATTACCGAGTGTAATTCCAATGTGTATATGTACCACATCTTCTTTATCCATTCATCAGTCCATGGACATTGGGCTCCTTCCATAATTTGACTCTTGTAGAAGTGCTGCTATAAACATAGGGGTGCGTGTATCTTTCTGAACTAGGGTTTTCCTATCCTTTGGCTAAATATTACTGGACCATAGGGTAGTTCTATTTTTAACTGTTTGAGGAACCTCATACTGTTTTCCAGAGGGGCTGCTCCCGTTTGCATTCTCCCCAATGGTGCACGAGGGTTCCTCTTTCTCCACATTTTTCCCAACATCTCTGGTTTCTCCTCTGTTTCTTATTTTTAAATTAGAAGCTGAGATTATTGATTTGATTTCTTCTTTTCTAATAGAGGGACTTGGTGGCATACCATTCCCGGTAATAATTGCTACATGTAGATCTAAGTTATGCTCCTTCTGGGACTAGTTCAAAATAAATATTATTGCCCATTTGATTTTTTTTTTGACCCAAAAGATATTTAGAATATTGTTCTCAATGCTTTTGGATTTTCCTGATAGCTTTCTGGTTATGATTTCAAAATTCTTCCATCTGGTCAGAGAACATCTGCTTACAACTTGAATACCTTAGGCCCAGGATCTGGTCTTCTTTGGCCAGTGTTCTTGAGTTCACCACAGTAAACTATAATCTGCTGTTTGGCCTAGGATATGGTCTATTGTAGACGTATGTTTTTGACTCAGTTTGCCAGGATAAAGTGTATAATCTGCTACTGTGGGCTACCCCTTCTGTAAAGACTTTCTAGGTCTCATGGGTGGATTATGTACTTCCTGCCATTTTGTTTTGTTGATGTCTGTCCTGATCTTCTGTAGACTCTGTTATAGTTGTGGGGTTGTCTTGGGTTTTCTGCATGTGTTGTGAGGCTCTCTAAGCGTGTAGATTTTGAGGAGTGTTGTAACCCGTGAAGGAAATCACTCCTATGTTATTATGAAGTGACTCTCTTTATCCCTGATAATACTCTTTGCTGTAAAATTTACTCTGAAATTGATCTATTGTTTATTTCTTTTGATTGATATTATCAGGATTACCCATTTCCTTACTCCTTCTCATAGACTATTTGAGCATTTATACTTCACACTGTTTCTGGAAGACCATATCTTGATTGGCTTTTTTATCCAATATCTACTTTTATATTGGGGGTATTCAGGTCACCCACATGTAATGTGATTATTTTGAATTTAAACCTCATTTCTTGAAGCAGTACGCTACCACTTTTGTATATTAGAAAAGATTACAATGGTATAACGCCATTTCTGTCCTCTTTTGATTATAGTTATAAATTTTGATTGAGCAGGTTACAACACCCACAATACATTGTTGTTAATAACCATTGCTTTCAAATGTCTGCTATCAATTAAGGACATTTAAATGATAAGGAAAAAGACTTAAGATCTACCAAGTTGTCTTTTTCATTGCTCTTCTTCCTTTGGGTGCATGAGAATTGCTTACTGTATCATCTGCTTCCTGGATGCCCCCTTTGTTTTCTTATAGGGCAGGTGCGATGCTGATGGCTGTTTTTGTCGTTTGTAGGTCTGGCAAAGTATTGCATCTTACTTTCACTTATTCCAAGTGCTGTATTTTATGTTTCTGTACATTTACATCTGCTTTTTACATTATCTTCTGATTCTTTGGCTCAGGTTTTCTTTTTTTTTTTTTTAATTTTTTTAAATGTTTTTTATTTATTTCTAGGAGAGAGAAAGACAGCGTGAGCAGGGGAGGGTCAGAGAGAGAGGGAGTCACAGACTGAAACAGGCTCCAGGCTCTGAGCTGGCAGTCAGCACAGAGCCCGACGCGGGGCTCGAACCCACGAACCGCGAGATCATGACCTAAGCGAAGGTCGGACGCTTAACTGACTAAGCCACCCAGGCGCCCGTGGCTCAGGTTTTCTCTTCATTTGTGAGAAGCTGGTCATTCGTGGCTGAAGAATGTTTCTGTTTCTTGCTTTGAAATTCTTGTCAGATCATTCTGTCTCGGCGTTCGTGTCTCAGGATTCTCTTTTCTCATTCGAGTTGTGATATTCCGAGTTCTTGCGAGCGGCAAGTATTTTTGTACTCGCGTTACGGACGTTTTGTCTCTTCGGAGCCCCTAGATCCTATTCAAATGGTAATCCTGCTGTTTAGAAGCATGTAGATCCCGGCTTCCTTTCGTGTTCCATGAATCTGGCTCATCTTTGCGTGTTATCCAGTGTCTCCTCAGAAACGTGGGAATCCCAGGCGCGCCTGGGGGCCCAGTCGGTTGAGCATCTGGCTTCATCTCAGGTCATGATCTCGCTGTTCATGGGTTCGAGCCCCTCGTCAGGCTCTGTGCTGACAGCTGGCTCAGAGCCTGGAGCTGCTTCGGATTCTGTGTCTCCCTCTCTCTCCCTGACCCTCCCCTGCTCAAGCTCTGTGTGTCCAAAATCAATAACCATTAAAACAACAACAACCCTGGAATTCTATTCCACACTATAATCTGGTTTCCCGGCTTGCTTCTATATTTAAAACTAATACCAAACACTATTCGGCTTATAACAGATTTGGGCAAGAGAAATGATGGTCCTCCTCCAATCTGCTTATAACAGATTTAGGCAAGAAAAATAAAAGTCGTCCTTCAGCCTCATCTCTGAATCCCTCTCTGGTCTCTTCTGACTGTGGTTCCTTTCCTGCAAGCTTCCTTTCCTGCCTCACGAGGTGAGGTGTCTAGGAGAACGTGTGACTTCTGAGCCTATGTATTTACACCCGTCGTCTACGAGGCGGTGCGTGAGGAGCAGGAATATGCCTGCGCCCGTGTGGCCGTCTCGTAAGCTCTGCCCCTGCGAGAGTGCCACGTTCTTGCCGCCCACCCGGAAGCAAGGGAGCTCATGCCTCCTCCCCGGGTGGCCCAGGCGACGGCGACCAGAGCTTCGCGGGCGCCTACGTCTCACAGTGGAGAGGATCTGATTCAGAAGAGCCGTAGTGAGGGAGGGCGTGAGGGCCCTGGAGAGGCCGACGCAGGAAGAGAGCACAGAAGGGAGAGATCGCCCTCGGAAGTCCTGGTCACTGCCGCCCCCGCTCTGTCCTGCAGCCACGGGTTTCCGCTTGACCTCCTGTGGCCCGCAGAGGCCTCGCGCAGGCAGGATTATCAGCTCTGTAGGGCCAGACTCGTGGTCAGCTCCCAGGTTCTCCAAACCACGAAACCCCTTAGTTCGCTTCCTGTCCACCGTCAGGAACTTGAGGCGGTCGGTAAGTGTCATCCTCTCGCTCGGGGCGGCCCCGTCGGCGGCCAGGAGGCCCAGCCCTCTCGCCCTCGCAGCCTCATGATGCCCGCGGCCGAGGGGCTTCTCACCGCACCTGACGGTTCCCGGGCCACGGTCATCGGCACGGTTCTTTCTCCACAGCCGGGGTCTAATTATTCCCACTGTTCTGATAAACCCATTTTTCTCTCGGATTCTAAAAATGTCAGAGGAAAAGGAAAACAGGCTGCGAGCGTGCGTGTGATATTCAAATCATGTCACAGAAGTGTGGCTGAAGTTTCTGCCTTTAGAAATAATTACGAAGAAAGCCTCAAGGGCCCTTTATTTTTCCATCATGAAGCAAAACATAGATTTCACGGAAGGGGCCTGAAGGAGGCTTTTGGCTCCGTAATGAGCTTTCAAATGGATTCTTTGAGTTTTTGGACTCATTAAACCCTATTTTAGATTCGATCTGTTAATCAATACAGACTTTTGGTGACATACACGGAAACAGTGGTGTTTTTGTTTTGGTTCCCAAAGCATAAATAACCCCATGATGTATACTGTGAACGTTGAGAATCCAGAGACTGGAGAAGGCTTCAGGGTGTAGAATTTCTTGAGTGTGGGTTCACGATTTTGCAGATGACAACAGAAAATGAGTGAAACAAGGAGCCTGCTTCGGATTCCGTGTCTCCCTCTCTCTCTGACCCTCCCCTCCTCACGCTGTCTCTCTCTCTCTCTCAGAAAGAAATAAAAAACATTAAAAAATTTTTTAAAAACTTTTTAAAAAAGAAATGTGGATAAATCATTGTAACATTACTAGCCTAATAGAGGAAGAAATGGCAACAACCTCTATCACCAACGGGTAGAATTTAAAAATAAATGATAATAAATCAATGCACTGACTATTATGCAGTCATTAAAAGAATATTTAAGAAAACGAGCAAAACAATACTGTTGAATTTTGGTGGGACATGAGAGCATCAAGAACATTCCAGGAGAGACCCATGCCTGTATTTTTATGGAAAAAAGGCTGATGAGTCGGTGGGCCCCCGACCCACCCCCCCCACCATGAAATGCTGAAGCTCGTGAGGTCAGGGTGTGACTATTGGCTGACTTGCATTCTTAGTGGCGGTTTCTCACACGTTTGTCTCTACGACTGTGGTAGTTATCAGTCTCTCTGTAAAGTCACCGCTGTAATGACATGATTTATAGACCTAGCCACCAACCAATAATAAGAATAATAAAAGCTACATCTATGATGTGCTTGATGCAGTCGGAATGCACACCGCCCCCTCCCCCATCTGTGATTCTTACCTCATGAAACGCACGCCTGTGTCATCCTTGGGTGTGCGCTGGAATCGCTGTCCTGATTGTGACCGACGGACTATGGGAGAGGTGGCCGGGTGGGTGGGCCGAATTGCACAGGACCACGCGGGAGGGATGAGGAGCGCTTTTGGAGCATAAATAAGGCTCCAGTGTTTTCCTGGGGTCTTGTTCTCCTCTGCGAGCTTTCTAGAAGCAAGCTGTGCACCAAGTAGGTAACCTCAATGGGAATCCCATATGTGTTAAAAACATTTTTTTTAATGTATATATATTTTTGAGACAAAGACAGATACAGAGTGCGAGACAGAGCACAAGTGGGGAAGGGTCAGAGAGAGGGAGACACAGAATCTGAAGCAGCTCCAGGTTCTGAGCTGTCAGCGCAGAGCCCCACATGAGGCTTGAACCCACGAACCGTGAGATCGTAACCTGAGCCAAAGTCCGACGCTTAACCTACTGAGCTCCCCACGCACCTCAAGGGTATCTTTTGTTAGAAAATTCTCCGTCAGTCTGTGAATTAAATGATCTTCTAGTGAAGGAAGGTCACGTATGCCAAACGGCAAAACTAATAAGGAGATGTGAGAAAACCCAAAGTAACATTTTTCAGTTTTAACAGACTTTTTTTTTTTTTTTTTTTTTTGGTAATTTAAAATCAGTAGTTAAAAACAAAACAAGTAAAGACATTAAGGCTTTGGAACAAAGAATGCATTTTATTTAATGAGTATATCTTGAAACTATGCCCATCAATTAGAAAATAGATGCTGTGTCATGCACCTATAAAACAAATATGGGACTATAGAGAAAAGAGATGCATCAGCTTTTTAAAAGAACATTTTTTATATTTATTTTTGAGACAGACTGCGAGTGGGGGAGAGGCAGAGAGTGAGGGAGATACAGAACCCAAGCAGGCTCCAGGCTCTGAGCTGTCAGCACCGCTCATGAGAACCATGAGATCGTGACCTGACATTGACCGACGGGGCCATCCAGGTGCCCCTCCTTCAGCTTGATTAGGATTTTGTGGGTACAGTTTTCTGGAAATTGAGTTACGAGTCAAGCTTTGGCAACCAGAAAGTCACCAAATATACAGTGGCTTCTGAGAGAGAGAGTTGCCTGCCTGGAAACACGTGTGAGGGGCTTGTCGGCATCCCCAGAGCGGCCGCCAGTCGGCGGGTTCCCTCGGACAGATCAGCATGTGCTGGAAGTCCCAGCTCTGAACTGTCACAGCGGAAGCAGAGCGGGGGCGGAGGGAGGGGAGCACGGGGGGAAGTCGAGACCCAGTGGGAAGCAGAAAGAGCTAGGGGTATCTGGAAAGAGAGGTCGTTTTAGGCTGGCAGATGTTTTCCCTGATCTCGGCCCTGCTGACGTGCTCCGCCGCGTCCGGGCCCTCCCCGGGGGGGTGTCTGAGTCACAGAGAAGTGCAGACACCCCAGTGCTTGGGGGTTCACGGGCACAAGGCGAGCGCGGAAAGTCACAGCCTTGCCGGCCAGGAGGTGCCTGAAGCAGAACCGAGGCGGTGACTGCGGGGAGAGCCCCCAGTGCCGGGCGCTGAGCAGGGTCTGGCACCCCTGCCCACGGTGAGGGAGCCCGGCCGACGCTGGCTCCCCGCGCAGGCCCGTGGCCCTCCGCCTCGCCCACAGCTCCCCCTGCTTCATCGTCACGTGAGCATCTCTGCCCAGACGGGAGCACAGGCTTCATTCACATCGTATCAGATGCACTTAGAGGCCCGGCTTCTACGCTCACGCTCACAGCCCTGTGCCCACCTCCGCAGGGGGCACCGCAGCACCCCTCCCTGAGGTTTTGGGGTGCTGGTGGGGGGTTCAGAGCCGACGGCCAAGAAAGAATTCTCGAAGACGTCTTGGGTGCAAAAATATGATTGTATTAAAGCGCGGGGACAGGTCCCCTGGGCAGGAGGAGCTGCACTGGGCCCTGACAGGTAACTCATCATCTCCCGCCAGGTGGGAACGGGGTCAGGGACAGTGTGAGTCTCGAAGGAAGTTTGGAAGCAAGGTTTCCAGGGCCGTGGGGGGCCAGCTGCTGTTAGGAAAATCGGTATTTATTACCGTTTAGTACAGCCTCAGTCAGGAGACCCTTCAGAGGTAGATCAGGGGCCATGAGCTTGGAGTATGGTCCCCAGCACATGTCCGGGGGCACTTGAGATAAAGGAAGCTTGCAGAGGAACTTGTGTTTGTTTAAGGAGACTCCCAGGATCCTGGGCGGGAATGTAATTTCTCATTTTCCGGTTTCCCACACACCAGGGCCAGCACGTAAGCCCCCTTCCACCTTGACGAGGGTGATATTAGGGCCCCGGGAAACGCAGTCTGTGGGTTTCTGGAGATGAGGCTCTGGACAAGATTGCCTTCGTCTTGCAGTTTTCCTGATTGATCCGTAAACTGAAGGAGACGCGTGTCCTGCGTCACTGTGATCTCCGGCAGTCAGCCCGCTGCCTCTGTCCCTTCCCCTGTCCCTGCGCGGCTAGGAGTGCCCGAGGAATGTCACACACATGCCACCTGTGTGTGTGGGGGGGTGCTCTTAGCCTGTACTTTGCCCTCAGCTTGCCCCTCGCTCCCTCATCAACACCAGGAACCAGCTTCTAGAGCCTTCTCAGTGGACACTCTGCCTTCCTCCCCTGTCAGATTTTCACAACACACGCACAGCGTTATCCATGAGGGAGGCTCGTTAGACATTGGTGCCCAAAGATTTTATTGGGGGCTGGTCACGTAACACCCGCTGTCTAGCACATACCAAAATACCAGATGCTCAGAAGGAAAGTTTTTGTGCCACACAACCCACACGGCGCGAGCAAAGAATTTAGGTGCAGTAATGCACCCTAATTAGGTAGGTACTGAGTGGAATCCAGCTGAAATCCAAGTTCCCAGATGGCAGACAAGAAGCAACTTAACTTGTAACTGCTGTGTTACCTCCCACCTTGTCTACCCGGGGGTAGTACCATGGGCTGTAGAGGTACCTCGCAGCTTGACTTCTGATAGGTAAGAACCCAGGGGACTTTCTCCTCTTCCAAATAGGATTTTTTTTTTTTTTTTTTTTTTT
>NW_027528610.1:2830731-2868710 GCF_008692635.1 Crocuta crocuta | reverse complement strand
ACTTTAAGAAGAGTAAATAGATAAAAAGGTATGCAAGGTAGAGAAGAAGGGAGGGACATATGTCTTGAAGTACTCAGAGCTTCTTCATGAGGTTCAAATGAGCCTCCCCATAAGGCTCAGTCTCAGCCTTAGGACATTGATTCAGCATTTACGCATTCAGCAAGGAGCCTAAGTCATCAATAAAGGATGACACAGGACAGACCAGACAGCGGGTATTGAAGGGTTGATATGAAGAAAGCATTTAAAAAAAAATGTTTAATTCCCTAAATTCCTAAGCACCTTCTGAAATATTTCATATGTAAATGACTTTTCTACTGAGTCATGATTATATGAGAACGGATTATATGAGTAGTATCAGGAATTAATGAATACTAATTAGAACTTCAACAAAATTGCGTCGTGAAGTAATTGCTAACATTTATCATGTACGTATTACATTCTAGCCGCCATTCTAAGGACTGTACGTGTCTAATCCTTAATTCTCACAACGACTTGTTCAATAGTTGGTCTTGTGATAAAACTGAATTTGTAATTAAGGAGGTAGGCGCAGAACGACGCATCCAGCTACCAGGGAGAAGGAGTGGTGGAGCAAGGGTTGAGGACCTGATAGTTTCCCTCTTGAGATGATGAAGCTGTGTTCACAGGGTGTGAGAGTAAATTTCCAAGACCTGTGAGTGATTGAAATGAATGAGGGATGGAAGGTTGTGTTTCATAAAACATGAAGACTCGATGTGTTTGTTGTGAGTAGTGAGTGTGCTGGGCATCCTGATGCCCAGATAATCAAGAACAACTTTCTGGTGAGGCTGTGATTATGAACAAGTGGGCCAGGATCATGCCCAGGAGGAGGGTCGAATGCCCACGTTCTCGGCCAGCTTGTTGTTTTTAATCAGCCTCCATGTATTCATACCCATGATGAATTACATTCAAATACAGCATGAGTCTCACTTTGATAGTTACAAGTTTTGTATGTTACCTACCATGCATAAATCCAAGGCACATTTACAAAATGACCAAAGTTCGCCCAAACATCAGCCACATGAACACCAATATGGCCTAAGACAAAACCAACTTAAAAAACAGAAAGTCTAAACCCAGCTGGGAAGTTGAGCACGTGATTCCAGATCCTTCAGGAAGATGTAAAATTGGTGTGTTGGGCCAAGGTGGGGGACAGAAAGGGGGAGAGTGAGCAGTTTTTTCTCTTTCACATCAGTATTTTCCCCAAATGTGGTATGATGATGGAGATCACCAAAAGAGTGAAAGTGAGTGGATACTACCTGGTGGCTTTGGGTCCAGATTTGTAGGGAAATGAATCCACCATGTCTCTTCAGGGAAGAGCCACTTCCCATGGCCTTCTGTGCTGATGGCTTTACAACCATCATCTCAAAAGATTGAGGAAAAGCAAAAGTTTGACCTTCAAAGGCTCAGAGAGAGGTGATGCTGGAAGAATGAAAATGTCTGTGCCTCATTTTGAATATTTGTCAGTGCTTTTTCTGTATTAATTACAGCTGTAATCAGGATAGCAGTGGGAGTCCCATAAACTTCTGTTTGAGCTTCTCACCCCCAGAGCATCCTATAATTGTGCCAGAAAAAAAGGACCCTTTGGAATGGCAGTCAATCAGTCGAATGGGACTTAATTTCTATTGGTTATTTGGGTGAGAATTTCCATGTTACAGCTTGAAAATGAAGTCAAAAATTGAATTTGCTCAAAATGCTTATCCGAGGTGATGTGTTAACAGAGTCACTTTGAAAGTCATCTCCTTGAGAGACTGAGTAATGTAAAGAAGAAGTTGATTCTTTTCCAGATTTGCCATGTCCTATTAAAACGGCTCCCCCTGGTCCTGATGGCTGGCCATCTGCAGAGCAAGTTTTCCTCATAGTCTCATCTTCACCAGTGCTTGCTATCAAATATTAAAATAAATATGTTCTCCTTAAAGTGTTGGGAGCACATACACCAAATTCCTTGCTCAAGCCTGTAATATTTTCCCCTCCTTGTAGTATAATCCAGTGGTTTATGAGAAGCTGACTTGATAAATTGATAGCGTATCTATATTTAGATATAGATACTGTATGTCTAACTGATCTGATGAATATATGTTGTATCTGTATCTAGATATACATATTGTATCTATATCTGACTGATAAATATATATTGGATCTAGATGTAGATACAGTATATCTATATCTGACTGATAAATATATATTGTATCTATATCTGGATATACATAGTGTATCTGTATCTGACTTGATAAATATATATTTTATCTATATCTACATGTACATATTGTATCTATATCTGACTGATAAATATGTATTGTATCTAGATGTAGATACAGATAGTGTATCTATAGCTGATAAGTATATGTTGTATCTATATCTAGATGTAGTGTATCTACCTCTAACTGATAAATATGTATTGTATCTATATCTAGATATAGTGTATCTATATCTGACTTGATAAATATATAATATTTCTATCTAGATATACATATTGTATCTATATCTGACTTGATGAATATATACTGGATCTAGATGTGGATATAGTGTATCTATATCTAACTGATAAGTATGTATTAGATCTAGATACAGATATAGATATATATATCTGACTTGATAAATACTGTATTTAGATGTACATACAATATACTGCCATTGAATATTTAAACATTTTAATCCATAATTTGGGATATTATTTAGTCAAACATTTCATTAATGCCTAGTTTTTGTTCACATTCTGTTTAATATCTATGCTATCTTCATCCATTAATATCAGGCACTCTTTCTGGCTTGAAATAAAATCTAGAACTTGGGGCACCTGGGGGGATCAGTCGGTAAAGTGTCTGACTCTTGTTCTGGGCCATGATCTCATGGTACATAAGTTTGAGCCCCGTGTTGGGCTCTGTGTGACTGTGTGGAGCCTGCTTGGGATTCCCTCTGTCCCCTTTCTTTCTGCACTTACCCTGGTCATGCTCTTTCTTTTCCAAAACAAACTTGAAAACAGTTTTTAAAAAAAAAACAAAACACCTAGAAGTCTGTCAGTGAGCAAGTCAATTCCTTAAGGATTAACACCAGAGGTACAGAATTAGAAACCTTTACATGTAAGGTTTGCACAAAGAAACAGAAGGTATTGTCCGTTCGATCAGCTAGGTTTGTTAGCATTATGAATTTCAAGAATGTGGTATCAAATAGAGCTATGACAGTTTCCGTGAAATTAATATTAGTTTTGGAAACAATCCTCTGTTAAAAGATCTTTTAGAAAACGGTACTTGGTTTTTGTTTTTTTGTTTTTTTTTTTTATGAGTCTGTAGTTTTCTCTTGAACCCCAACATTGCGAGATAGAAACATTTTAAAATGTATACGTTGTGCAGGCTTTGAACTAGTTTCATACTAGTGAGTTATTTCCTTGAATTATAACATTCTGCTTTTATACTTGGTGCTGTAGGGTGGCTAATCTGCAGGGAGGTATTATTCTTCTAAGGGATTACGGGTGGGTTATAAATACAGTTTCAGTATGTGCTTTATAATGTCAGGTTGTAATTACAATAAGACCCTGACCGTCACACGTATCGTAAAAAATGTATCTTTCGAGGGGGGAGGCTTGGCAGAAGCGTTAGTTGCCTTAAGCTTCATCATGTTTGGCATTAAGAGTTGTACCAAAGGGACTATTTCACATACTGATTTGGCAATAAAAAGGCACAGAGGTTTATCCGTTAATTCTGAGACAGGTGTTAACATTTCTGCGGTTCGTCTGGTTTCCTTTGAAAGATCTGTACGGAAAACATACCACAAAGCTTTGATGATGGTCTGCGACATAGGAACCCTCAAAAGACAATCAGTAGTTCCCTTATTATTAACAACACGATTGCAAGTAATTTTGTGCGTGATTGTGTACATGCACACACACAGCTCTCTCTATAATATATTGCTCTCTCTCTCTATTGATATATAGTATATTGGTATATACTGATAAGACATACATATATTGTATGCGTGTCTGTATATGTGTATGTTTTGTATATCCGTATATCTAATATTTATATTAACTAACGGCATTTAAGTATAATGGGTCCCAATCTGTTTACTGTAATCCAGTTAGAGAGGTCTTTTGCATGCTAATCCTTGCTTTAATAATACTCAGAACTGACCTGCTTCCAACTCAAGTGTGTATCCACTGACCGCATACTTGATAATGCACTCTCTTCCCTGCATTTCCCCCATATTGATATTTCTCATTTGCGGAGCCTGCTGCCTTGTGCTTCCTATTTATTGATAAACATCCCCATTAGATTTGACTTGCCACTGTTTTGTTGCGAACATCATCCCTTGTTTTTTTTTCCCCCCTGTGCTATTCATAAACTTTAAAAGCAAGGGCACCAATTTTAAAATTAATTCACAACATGACGTAAAGAAAGAGATCGCAAAGAAACAGCAGAAGCTTTTCTTAGTTATTTCTTATCCAGCATATGTGTCATGATTTTTATTCAAGGAATTCCTAGCATCCAATCGTGTTTACTCTCTCGGTGAACAAGCTGACTCGATACGGCACAAAATTCAGCAATGCCCGTGGACGTAAATTTGTAGAGCAGCCCTCAGGTCTCTGTCATTGGTTTTGTACCTGAAATTGATACCAAGCCCACACGCTAGAGTTTGCCTACATGAGAGCAAATTCTAAGCACCGATATTGACAGAATCTATAACAGACGAGTGCATGTACGTTTGCAAATGTAAATCTGTATTTTCCTGACGAAATGTACTGCGTACCGTTTCCTGATTATACAATCTGACTTCACAACATGACCCTTTACAGAACGTGTTCCTTTTCTGGAAATATTCTCACTTCCTCTTGTCTAGAAACTTAATTTGGACCCGACTGCATGTGATCTAGCCTGTATCTCTCTTCCTCCTTGAAGCCTCCCCCCAGCTCCGTGGTTAACTTCTGAAGACCGCAAAGCTAAGTGCACTTTTGGAAATAGTCGCCATGTGTTGGTTGGTTTGGGGGGAGATAGCTGCCCTCCTCGAGACCTGATGTCATGGGGCGCCTGGGTGGCTCAGTCAGCTGAGTATCTGACTTTTGCTCAGGCCATGAGCTCACACATGGTTCATGGGCTTGAGCCCTGCATTGGGCTCTGCACTGACTTTCTCTCTGCCCTTCCCCCACCCATTCTCTCTGTCTCTCTCAAAATGAATACATTAAAAAAAAAAAAAGACTTGATGATCTTTGAAGTCAGAACTCCCTCTTACTCATTTTTTCATGTCTTCTTTTACCCCAAGCATGGGTACAAAGCTTGCCTAATTAGTTACGTTTGATGTACATGCTCATGACGTTACACTGATTACAAAATGACCCGTCATTTCCTTTAATATTCTGGTATATAGGGAGTGGCATTTAATGAGATTAAAGAAAATTAGGACTACCTCCTTCCCACTGTAGTCAATTTAGTATAAAAAGTTGAAGACAGGTGGGGCGCCTGGGTGGCTCAGTCGGCTGAGTAGGTTGAGCATCCAACTTCAGCTCAGGTCATGGTCTCCGTGGTTCAGAAGTTCGAGCCCCATGTCGGGCTCTGGGCTGACAGCTCAGAGCCTGGAACTTGCTTCAGGTTCTGTGTCTTCCTCTCTCTCTGCCCCTCCCCTGCTTGAATTTTGTCTCTCTTTCTCAAAAATAAACATTAAAAAATTTATTTAAGGTAAACATAGGTGCCTACTACCATCCATAAATCATCATTAATGTGAATTTTCTTTGACTCTTATTTGACCCGAGCCTGAGAAATGTATACATGCATTGATTCCAAGACCGATTTTAGTCATTGCTTAAATATTTGGACCCATTATTTTTGGTATTTTCCTTAGAAGTAAAACAACAAAACAATAGAAAGAATGACAGACAGAACTGGGCTTTAAAAAAAAAACAAACTGGCCTCAATTCCACATATATCCAAACAAGCAAAGTCAGCGGCAGGTTTCCTTAAAGCTAGAGCTGCGTTCACGAGTAACCGTGTTTGAATCCTCCATTTGGGCCTGATGCATCCTACATGAAGTATCCGCATATGGTTAATGAATCTTTTCACTTGAAAAAAAGACAAAAGTAGGAAATTGGTTAAATGTTTGTTTATTTAGAGAGATATACTGAGAGTGAGCAGGGGTGGGGCAGAGAGAGAGGGAGGGAGGGGGGGAGAGAGAGAGAGAGAGAGAGAGAGTGAGAGAGAGTCCCAAGCAGGCTCCATGCTATCAGCACAGAACCTGATGTGGGGCTCGATCCCACGAACTGTGAGATTGTTACCTGAGTGGAAATCAAGAGTCAGATGCTTAACCAACTGAGCCACCCAGGCACCCCCCCAGAAAATACGAAATTAAAAAAAAAAGACCCCATAACAATGATTTTCAAGTTAGACGTACCAAGATATGTGAACATCACTTTGTCAGTAAGTAATAATAATAATAATGACCTCCGTGTTACACTTGGTTTTCAAATATCTGGGGTGAATCCTCCCTCGGGCTTTGCTCCAAAGAGAAGAGAGGAGCCAGGCAGTGTCCAAACCCTGTGCGATGGCCACTCAGGAAACGGGATTCACACAGGCTCAGGGCAGAGAGTGGTGTGGCGGTATTGAGCCAGTAAAGAAGCAAGTGCACATCCATGTAGGAGGGAGAGGAGCCACTGCCTGGCTCCGGGGACTTAACTCGTGTGTGCACGCGCTTCTCAGCATTCGGCCTCATGTGTTGATTTTCAGATGAACAGCAGTCGGTTTAGCTGAGACAGAGGATTGCGTCTGACATTGACAGGTATCTCATACACTCTGGTTCTCTTCCAGAAGGGTTTTTATTAGGCCGAATGTAGAGAGGACAGACTCCTAAAAATATTTAAAAATCAACCTTCAAAGACACAGCCTCAAGATTTCTACATTTATGGTCTGTGTAAGACACTTACTACGCTTATGACTAAAAAATGAAATATTTATTTAGTAAGTTTCTTACTGGAAAGTATTCATTTATACTATTTGTAGAAACTTACTATTCTGTCTGATTGATATTTTCTTAAATGACAATGGTTAAAAAAATCAACTCACAGGGAGAAGCATGATGTATTTATTCCTAGTAACTAAATACTCTTGAGTTTTTTAATGTTTATTCATTTTTGAGAGACGGAGAGAGTGAGGGGCCAAGAGAGAGGGAGACACAGAATCTGAAGCTGGTACCAGGCTCTGAGCTGTCAGCACAGAGCCCAGTTTGGGGCTCGAACCCACGAACCTTGAGATTGTGACCTGAGCCGAATCTGGATGCTTAGTGGACTGAGCTCCCCAGGCGCCCTGTAACTAAATATTCTAATTGAAACTCCCCAAAAGGAAAGCAGGTACATTGCAACAAAGCACTTCACAGTGTTTGCATATAGCCAAATGATACCTTAAAAATACGATGTAAGCCTCAAATCACCAAAGGAAACCTGTCCTCATTCACAGAAAAATCCATCATTAATCCAGCGTTTTCCCAGCCTTGGTCCTGTTCACACTTGGACCCGGATAATTGTTTGTGATGGGACCATCCTGCGTGCATCCTGCGGCGCTGCTCTCCACCCCGGATGCCAGTAGCGTCTGCCCTCCACTTCTGACCTCGGGACATTATCCCCTGACGCTGCCCAGCGGCCTGGGCCGGAGAGCAGGAACACCCCCAGGAGAGAACCACCCTGTGAACCCAGACTCTTGTGTTTTAAAACCGTGCATGTTCNGAGCTGGCAGTCAGCACAGAGCCCGACGCGGGGCTCAGGCCCACGAACCGCGAGATCATGACCTGAGTGAAAGTCGGACCCTTAACCGACTAAGCCACCCAGGCGCCCCAAAAACATTTAAAAAAATTAAATAAAAAACAACTTTCCATTAACAAGTCTGTCTTCAGACTCAGCAGATAGAAGGAATTAGCAAATACTGACTTCTCCCTAAATGCAAAGAGTCTTTGTAAATGCTTTTCATATATTTACATATTCAGCTGTTATTCTAAGGTTAGGAATATTATTGGCGCCTGGGTGGCTCAGTCCGTTAAGCAGCCGACTTCAGCTCAGGTCATGATCTCATGGTTTGTGAGTTCAAGCCCTCCGTTGGGCTCTGTGCTGACAGCTCAGAGCCTGGAGTCTGCTTCTGATTCTGTGTCTCCCTCTCTCTCTCTACCTCTCCCCAGCTCAGGTTCACTCTCTCTGTGTCAAAAATAAATAGAGAACAACAAAAAGAATTAAAAAATATTACTAGACAGAAGTGATCAATCACAAGAGGGAGTTTCAAGTGTCCACCTGTTCATTGGGATGTCAAGAACGAACCAGAATTAATAATGATAATTGCAAGTCGTGTGACTATGTTGTGGTAAAAGGAAGCAGATGTGAACCTTCCTGAATCGGAGAGTCGTTAGTTCATTTTTATTGCAGTGAAGGCCCCAAGGTGTGGCGATGGAAACATGGCGCCCACAGATGTCCGCATCTTAATCTCTAGCAGCAGGCACGTGATACAGGAAAAGGGGAAACTGTATTGCAGATGGAATTAGTTGCTCATCAGCTGACCTCGCGAAGGAAGGATGACCCTGCATTATCGGGGCCAGGCATGCACTGTGATCTCAGGCATCCTCAGCACAGTGAGAGTGATGTAACGTGAGGAAATCATGGCCAGCCACCACTGGCTCTGAGGTTGGAGGGCAGGGACATGAGCCAAGGAATGGGGGTGGGCTCTGGATGCTTCATGGGGCGAGAAAACAGACTCCCTTTCAGCATCTCTGTGAAGGAAGACAGTTCTGCTGAGGACCTGGTGAGGCTCAGTGAGACCAGATTTCTGAACTGTGTCCCAATGACATGATAAATGCATGTGACCCTACGCCGCTACGGTGGGGGTAATTCACCGCAGCAGACGGGAAGACAATGCACAAGTGCAGAGTTTGGTGGTAGAAAAGGCTAGAGTTTCACAAAGTCCATGCTAAACAATGTGGGATCCTTCCTTGGGGGCTCTGGAGAGCACAGAAGATTCTTAGACAGTGGATCACGCTCACTTCTCTGTGGTGAGGTTCAGTGATAGGGTCTGGAGGTGAGGAAATCGGTAGAAAAGCCATTCCAGGAGTCTGCAGCAAGGATGCCGGGTGCCTGGGGAAGGAAGCCTATGGGCAAACTTGAGACAGATCCGTAAGGAAAGCCGAGAGGAGATTGTAAAATATTGCTGTATGCGTTGACTTTCTGAGGACGCGATATTCCTTCCTTTCGTTGTCACCGGGTGTAGATTCTGTAAAGGTCACACGTGACCCGCGGAAGAAGAAAAGTGAGGCCTGGATACACAGATGCACCTTGAGCTGCTCTCGCGTTATTTAGGTAACAGTGCATGTGTGCTGGGCAGTGGATATGTGGACCGAGTTTAAAGGAAAGTTTATTAGATGCCCACGTTTGGCAGACTTTCAGCACAGAAGTGCCCAGCAAAGCTAGAGAAGAGCATTTTTCCTGGGGGGATGGATATCTGATGATTGAACATAAAACAGTGGAAGATTGAATTCCAGCCTCTGCTGTTAAGAGCAGAGGAAGAAATTGAGCATAAATGATATCAAGTCTGAAAGACTAGAGGCACTGGACAGGAGGTGACCATTTTGGCGACGAAGGCATCACAGTGTTTGGGGAAACAGAAGCCGATTAGATAGAGCCGGACATGCTGTAGGGGGCTCGAGAAATGATTTTCTGTTGGGAAGTCCTCCGTGAGCTCCCTTAGGAGATATTTCGGGGTACGCTTCTGGGGGAAAGAATGGTAGCCAAGGGAGAAGCCACCGTGGGAGGTGCAGGTCACAAGAGAGTCCCTATGTCCCTACCAGTGAACTTGGCATTGACCCCGTTGTGTGCCTATCACATGAGCGATGAATACAGATCATCCAGAGTGAGAACACGTCCTCACAACAGCTAGAAACGACACTCAGAGCTTCGCCGTGTGGCAAACAGCCAGAACAGCGCCATATCAGAAGACGTTTACTGCAAACAGCGTCCACATCGGTGGCTGTCATTTATGGGTCATCCATAGTTGGTCGTAGCTGCGCTTCGAACGTGACGCTGTGCTGAATCATTCCTCCTGCAAACATCATGGCTCTTAGGAAGCAAGGAATGCGTGCTCACTTCCAAGCATGTACAATATCAAATAAATCCCGCTGGACACAGTAACAGAGCGATCTGAACACAGTACTAATGTCCCATTTCATTAGAGCAAAACCACTCAAGGCGCACATATCCTGTATTTAATGATTTGATCACTGTTCTCCCATGAGCCTAGTTTTCTCCCAGATGACTGCATTTCCCTTGGGGAGTTTATTGTCTCCTCTTGTTTTAAAGCAAAGCAAAGCAAATAACTTTATCTGACATGTGTGTTTCTTTTGGAAGACTGTGAAGAAGTCTATTGATAGTATTTTCTCTTTCATTTGTGTGTGTATACTCAGTATATAAAGTGTGTGTTATCTGTATGTATGTACAATTTATATGTTATATACATATACGTAGTTTCATATATAATGTCTTTCGTAAAGACACTGTGCATAAAATTATTTGCTTCTTGGTGTGCCTGGGTGGCTCAGTCGGTTAAGCGTCCGACTTCGGCTCAGGTCATGATCTCACGGTTCGTGGGCTCGAGCCCCGCGTCGGGCGCTGTGCTGACAGCTCAGTGCCTGGAGCCTGCTTCAGATTCTGTGTCTCCCTCTCTGTCTGACCCTCGCCTGCTCACACTGTCTCTCTCTCTCAGAAATAAATAAAACATTAAAAAATTTTTTTAATTTAAAAATATTTGCTGCTTTTAAGTTTTAACATTCCTTGTATTTTTATCTGTATGCCTTCACATTAAACATACTTGCAAGATGGCACTTTTACCCGTGAAAACAGGGCACCATTTAATTTTTTAAATATGCCGTAGACATTTACACCCCCGATGAATCCACACATCTTGTAAGAATTTTATTCAGCCCTTTGAAAGGGGTCCATTTTGCACTTTCCACTTTTAAAACCCAGTGCGGTGGAATTCACCTTAAATGGTTCTTGTCAAACTAAATGATTGCTGTGGGGTTTCTTTGGAGTGCTTCTCCTAAGTGGATCAGAACACACCAAAAGCGTGTGTGCCGAAGTCTGGCTCCCAGCCCCAGATGCCGTCAGCAGCAGGACATGCCGTAAGACCCTGGGCGAGGGCAGCCTGCTCACGATAATTGACTGTGTAATGGGAGAGAATTGACCGTCTGGAGTTCCTCTTTTCTACAAATGCGACCTTCTTTTTTCTGCCGACATATCTGTCTTTATTTACTTCCACCCGGAGTCCATGGAAGCAGAGCCAGCGAGTGGAATATCAATTCCAGTTCACTTCGGGAAGGACTCTGCTCATGAGGCAAGCCAAAGAGACATCCTTTTCTTCTACGTGCTAAGCTGGATTTCCAGAAATCACTGGCCACGGTGTTACAGAGAGAGCGTAGATAGGAGTCTGTGATGTCGGGTTGGACCTCCCGCTCTGGAAACCCACTCGATACTCATTGCAGAGGTATTTGCAGACTGGTCACCGTGTGCTGGCCACAGATTCATCAGAGCTACGTGGACAGAGAGATTTCCTCCACGTGTACGTATCCCGATGCCTTACTTTGTGGCAAGAGGGAATCCAAAACGTGCAGATACGCAACCTGAGAAAATCAGCGGGTCAAGGAGCCATACGCTGAAGTAAGAGGTCGAGAAGGTGTCGAAGAGGAGACCTGAGGGCTGGGCGCCCGAGCGGCCACCATGTGCGGGGGACAGCAACCCAGCATCCCCAGTGGCTGCAGGAGCCAAAGAGAAACCAGTGTCCAAAGCACAGCGTGCTGATAGGGATGATGGCCACTTTAAGTAGGAGAGCAGGTTTCTCACAGGGTGCAGGGGACACACATATAAGGGATTGGGCTTTATGGTCTATGTGATGGGAACCCAGTAGTAGTAAGCTTTGGGGTGTAATAAGTTTATATCACTCAAAGCGAGTGGAAGACGACACTCCCTCCTACCCCGAGCAACGTCCCCTAGTGCACTTGTGGGAACATTTATCCTTGGGGCAGGGGACACCTGAGGTTTCTTAAAAGGAAACCTAAGTCTGTAGTAATCGTAACCACGAGTCCATGCACAGCAGGGCTGCAGCCCCATTTCTATTTGCCTTGTTTGAATATGCGCTCACGTTTAGGTTAAAATAGCTGAGTCCCATGGGGTGCCTGGGTGGCTCAGGAGGTTAAGCGTCCGACTTCTGCTCAGATCATGATCTCGCGGTTCATGGGTTCAAGCCCTGCGTCAGGCTCTTTGCTGACATCTCAGAGCCTAGAGCCTGCTTGGGATTCTGTGTCTCCCTCTCTCTTTACCCGTCCGCTACTCATGCTGTCTCTCTCAAAACTCAATAAATATTAAAATAAATAAAAATTTAATTGAAAAAAAGATACTTGGGATGTCTGGGTGGTTAGGTCAGTCAAGCGTCCAAGTTCGGCTCAGGTTATGATCTCACTATTTGTAGGTTTGAGCCCCACATCGGGCTCTGTGCTGATAGCTCAGAGCCTGGAGTGTGTTTCGGATTCTGTGTCTCCCTCCCTCTCTGCCCCTTTCCCGCTCGTGCACACTCTCCCTTCGTCAAAAATAAATAAACATTAAAAATTTTCAAAATAGGTGAGTCCTTAGCTATTAAAGTGTGGTATATTACCAGATGGTATAACTAATTCACCTTTAACACAGGTTTCAAAGAATGTAGATAAATTACTCATTGAATCTGAGTTGATGGTCAAATTCATGAATACAGTGCAAACTTGCTTAAAAAGACACTTATTAAAATAAGATAAACCATCAAAGCAGCAAATACTCCCATAATGGAATTTTGCATGTGGGTCCTATGTACAACATAGTGTAATTATGCTCAATAAACTAAAGAAATAACCTTTGAGTATTTGAAGAAATTACTCAGCTTTGTTAAGATAAAGCGATGGGAAACTTTTTACCAAGTGGGCCTCAGCTGTATGAAAGACATAAGGAAAAGATGTAGACTGTACTTACCCGACGCTGAAGGAGAAGTGCGAAAAAGAGGGAGGGAGATGAAGCTGTCCTTGAAAAGGTAACACCTGAGTTTTGCTTGACTCATTAGAGCTAAAGATCTAAGTTTAAAAAGCCAACCACCACATGTACAAAATCTAGAAACCCTGGGTGATCATTTCACAATACCGAGGCAGAGAAAGAAAACATTGTGAAAAGTAGGTAAAGATACAACAAAAGAAAANCTGGGTGGTTAGGTCAGTCAAGCGTCCAAGTTCGGCTCAGGTTATGATCTCACTATTTGTAGGTTTGAGCCCCACATCGGGCTCTGTGCTGATAGCTCAGAGCCTGGAGTGTGTTTCGGATTCTGTGTCTCCCTCCCTCTCTGCCCCTTTCCCGCTCGTGCACACTCTCCCTTCGTCAAAAATAAATAAACATTAAAAATTTTCAAAATAGGTGAGTCCTTAGCTATTAATGTGTGGTATATTACCAGATGGTGTAACTAATCCACCTTTAACACAGGTTTCAAAGAATGTAGATAAATTACTCATTGAATCTGAGTTGATGGTCAAATTCATGAATACAGTGCAAACTTGCTTAAAAAGACACTTATTAAAATAAGATAAACCATCAAAGCAGCAAATACTCCCATAATGGAATTTTGCATGTGGGTCCTATGTACAACATAGTGTAATTATGCTCAATAAACTAAAGAAATAACCTTTGAGTATTTGAAGAAATTACTCAGCTTTGTTAAGATAAAGCGATGGGAAACTTTTTACCAAGTGGGCCTCAGCTGTATGAAAGACATAAGGAAAAGATGTAGACTGTACTTACCCGACGCTGAAGGAGAAGTGCGAAAAAGAGGGAGGGAGATGAAGCTGTCCTTGAAAAGGTAACACCTGAGTTTTGCTTGACTCATTAGAGCTAAAGATCTAAGTTTAAAAAGCCAACCACCACATGTACAAAATCTAGAAACCCTGGGTGATCATTTCACAATACCGAGGCAGAGAAAGAAAACATTGTGAAAAGTAGGTAAAGATACAACAAAAGAAAAAAAAGCACCACAGAGCAATAGCAGACTGACATCAGATTTCTCAGCGATATGATAAATGTATGATTTTGAATCCCATGGAAATATTCTTCAAGAGCAAGGATAAAGTGAAGATGCTTTAAGGCAAACCCGATAGCCTGAGACTTTACCTCTTTGATGGCATCCGGGTCTCAGAGACGTTTCTCAGGTGATCTTAACAACAGAGTAAAATTTCCAGATATGGAAGTGCACTGTGAGATTGAAAGTCCCAGTCAGAAGGAAACCTAAGGAATATTCCAGTTGGTGACATGTGTAGCTAAATTTGAACAAACATTGATTTTATGAAATGAAAGTAACACCGTCTCATGGAAGTGAAAGTGTAATAAGATACAGCTAAACATATTTGACAGGATCAGCTTATAAATTGTAAAGAAAATGTCAGGATGTAGTTGTGAAGGCCCTTGGGATCTTTAGAAGGAAAAAAATAAATTTTTTACATTCAGACTTTGGTTAAAACATGTTTGGCAAAGAAAAAAAAAGCTGTAGGATAATCTGTGATACAGAAGAGATTAAGAGTCGAAAATCGAGCACATAGAAGGAACAGAACCCACAAAATGTTTAGAAATCAATGAAAAATACGGAATATCTTTTAACACAGATGCTCCATCCTGAGCACAGGGCAGTTTCTCTGGAGCACTGGCAAAGGAGCCTGCATACACTCCACATGGGGAAAAGGCACAGTTTGGGATGGGTTACCCACAAGGCCATGCATAGGACCAGAAGAGTATCAGGCAGTCCCAGAGCCCATTGGGCTCCACAAAGGTTGTAGGGGTGCAAACATTAAGCAAACAGGGATTGTGTGCTGCTTTTTGTGTTTGTGCTGGTGGGTTTCTTGGTACCAGCAATCAGGAGAGGGAAGGTGGTGGTTTGTAAGATATACTGGACAACAATGAAGGATGTTTTCCCTTTATTATCTATCTGTCATCTATCCATACATCCATCATCCATTTATCCATCCATCTGTCCATCTAGCATCCATTTATCCATCATCCAACTATCTATCAACCCATCCCTCCATTCATTCATCCATCCATCCATCTATCCATCTAGCATCCATCAATCCATCCATCACCCGTCCATCAATCCATCCATCACCCATTCATCTATCCATCCATCATCTAACCATCTATCATCTATCCATCCAGCATCCATCTATCCATCTAGCATCCATACATCCATCTATCCTTCCAGCATCCATCTATCCATCCATCCATTATCTATCCATCTATCACCCATCTATCCATCCATCTAGCATCCATCTATCCATCTGTTAACCATCTATCCATCCATTCATCATCCATCCATCTACTCATCCATCCGTCCAGCATTCATCTATCCATCATCCATCCATCCATCCATCATCTATCCATCTATCACCCATCCATCCATCTAGCATCCATCTATCCATCCATCAACCATCTATCTATCTATCCATCCATTCATCATCCATCCATCCAGCATTCATCTAGCCATCATCCATCCATCCATCATCTATCCATCCATCACCGATCTATCCATCCATCTAGCATCCATCTATCCATCCATGAACCATCTATCTATCCATCCATTCATCATCCGTCCATCTATTCATCCATCCATCCATCACCGATCTATCCATCCATCTAGCATCCATCTATCCATCCACAAACCATCTATCCATCCATCCATCTATTCATCCATCCATCCACCATCCATCTATCCATCCATCCATTATCTAACCATCTATCATCTATCCATCCAGCATCCATCTATCCATCTAGCATCCATACATCCATCTATCCATCCAGCATCCATCTATCCGTCCATCCATCATCTATCCATCTATCACCCATCTGTCCATCCATCTAGCATCCATCTATCCATCCAGCATCCATCTATCCATCCATCTAGCATCCATCTATCCATCCATTAACCATCTATCTATCCATCCATTCATCATCCATCCATCTATTCATCCATCCATCCACCATCCATCTATCCATCCATCTACCCAAACATCTACCATCCATCCATCCATCTACCATCCATCATTCATCTGTCTATCCATCCATCCATCTATTCATCCATCCATCCACCATCCATCTATCCATCCATCTACCCAAACATCTACCATCCATCCATCCATCTACCATCCATCATTCATCTGTCTATCCATCCATCCATCTATCTATCTAGAAACCATCCATCTACCATCTAGCATCCATCAATCCATCCATCACCCATTCATCTATCCATCCATCCATTATCTAACCATCTATCATCTATCCATCCAGCATCCATCTATCCATCTAGCATCCATACATCCATCTATCCATCCAGCATCCATCTATCCATCCATCTAGCATCCATCTATCCATCCATTAACCATCTATCTATCCATCCATTCATCATCCATCCATCTACTCATCCATCCAGCATTCATCTATCCATCATCCATCTATCCATCCATCCATCATCTATCCATCCATCACCGATCTATCCATCCATCCATCCATCTAGCATCCATCTATCCATCCATCAACCATCTATCTATCCATCCATTCATCATCCATCCATCTATTCATCCATCCATCCAGCATCCATCTATCCATCATCCATCTATCCATCCATCCACCATCTATCCATCTATCACCCATCTATCCATCCATCCATCCATCTAGCATCCATCTATCCATCCATGAACCGTCTATCTATCCATCCATCTATTCATCCATCCATCCACCATCCATCTATCCATCCATCTACCCATCCATCTACCATCCATCCATCTACCATCCATCCATCCATCTACCCATCCAGCATCAATGTATCCATCCATCCTTCATATTTATTATCTATCTGGCTGTCCATCATCCATCTATCCATCCATCTACCCATCCATCTACCATCCATCCATCCATCTACCATCCATCCATCCATCTATCCATCCAGCATCAATGTATCCATCCATCCTTCATATTTATTATCTATCTGGCTGTCCATCATCCATCTATCCATCTATCATCCATCTATGCATCCAGTATGTATGTATCTATGTATGTATCTGTCTATCTTTAAATCCAAGTTATTTAATGTACAGTGTAGTATTGGTTTCAAGGGTAGAACCCAGAGATTCATCACTTACATACATCACCCAGCGCGCATCCCAGCAAGTGTCCTCCTTAATACTCATTACCCATCTAGCCCATCCCCCCACCCACCTCCCCTCCAGCAACCCTCAGTTTGTTTTCTATCTTTTAGGAGTCTTTAAAGGTTTGCCTACCTCAGTTTTTATATTATTGCTTCCCTTGCCCTATGTCCACCTGTTTTGTATCTTAAATTCCACATATGAGTGAAGTCATATGATATTTGTCTTTCTCTGACCTACTTATTTCGCTTAGGATGATGCAGTCTAGTTCCAGCCACATTGCTGTATATGGCGAGATTTCATTCCTTTTCCTTGCTGATTAATATTACCCCACATCTTCTTTCTCCATTCATAAGTCAATGGACATTTGGTCTTTTTCCGTAATTTGACTCTTGTTGATAGTGCTGCTGTCAACGTCGGGGTGCAGGTGCTCCTCTGAGTCAGCTCTCATGTAGCCTTTGGATAAAAGGCTCAAAAAAATTAAAAATAGAACTGCCCTACGACCCAGCCTATACTTTAAAGGGCAGACGGGAGTGTGATGTTCTCTAAATAAAGGCAGATCATGGAGGAGCAGGTCTGTGATTGTGAGAGGAGGAGAGCAGGGGATTGAGGGGGTGCTAAGACTCAAGACGAAATGGAAGTAAGTGTGTGGGACGGTCATTGGTGTGTGAGGCCAACAGCCACGGAATAGAGATCATCTGTGCACTGGGGTTTTCTCCGTTCAAAACACAGGTTCATGATCATATGACAGCAATTTCATTTTTTTTATTTTTGTTTGGTTTCTACTTTCAACATGACAGACTGTTTGAAATAGCTTGGTGACCCAGCCAGATGAAACAACTAGTTGGTTAATTTGGTGGGAACAAATATTCAATGCAGTTTAAAATCAGACTTTCTTCTACTAAATTGAGTTGCAATGTCTTGCATTAACTAAATGTACAGTTTTGTTTTTTGTTTTTTTGTACTGGAATAAATTAGATGAGTGACATGTTTTCTGTCATGATACTACAGAGACACCAAGTTTCTAATAATTGTGTGAGATGTTTTGAGGGTCGTTCTGTCCTAATGTTCATTGGAATTTGTCACTCGTGAGAGTATTGACCCGGAAGGGTTAATCCACATTGGGATCTGTATGCTTAGGATATTGTTTACCTTACCCCTGGCATTGTGCTAATAAGCCTTCTAGGGTTTCCTTTATTGACCTGTGTTGTGCCCTACTACAGAGGGCATCACTTTTGTTGGTGTTGTTAAAAAAATAAGAGGATGGGACGCCTGGGTGGCTTAGTCGGTTAAGCATCCGACTTTGGCTCAGGTCATGATCTCGCAGTTCGTGGGTTCGAGCCCTGGGTCGAGCTCTGTGCTGGCAGCTCACAGCCTGGAGCCTGTTTCAGATTCTGTGTCTCCCTCTCTCTCTGCCCCTCCCTCACTTATGCTCTGTCTCTCTCTGTCTGTGTGTCACATTTCTGCTGGTTCTTTTGTTGCATTTCTTGGAGACAGGCATAAGGCAAAGGAAAATGGAGAGATCATCTCTGCCATGCCTGTATATCCTTTGTACAATGGCCACTTTGTGATTGGAAAGAGAAATGGAGCTCCGTGGGTGTGCGGGTGGCCCCAGTGCTTAACTGGTTTTGGCTCAAGGTGTAATCTCATAGTTGATGAGTTCAAGCCCTGCGTTGGGCTCCATGCTGACAGCACAGAGCCTGGAACCTGCTTCAGATTCTGTGTCTCCTCCTCTCTCTGCCCCTGACTCTGCTCATGCTCTGTCTCTCTCTCAAAAAAAAACAAAAAACAAACAAACAAAAAACAAAACCAAAAAAACACCAGTAAGATTTTTTAAATTGGGCTCTGTGAATGCTGGTATGTCAACATGTGCTCAAGCTCCCTGGCACGGAGAAGACTACGTGTCCCATTCCAGAGTAGAATAAAGGCAGGCTCTGGGGTCCCTAACAGGGCTGAGATACAGCTTGTGGGAACATGGTGACCTAGTTAGTGGTGGTGCAGGTCCACAGAGGAGACCCTGCGTGTGGAATGTGGTGACCTAGTTAGTGTGGAGAAGGTCCACGGAGGAGCCCCTGCGTGTGGAACATGGTGACCTAGTTAGTGTGGAGAAGGTCCGCGGAGCAGACCCGCGTTTGGGAACGTGGTGGCCTAGTTAGTGGTGGTGCAGGTCCATGGGGGAGCCCGCACATGTGGGAACGTGGTGACCTAGTTAGTGTGGAGAAAGTCCATGGAGGAGCCCCTGTGTGTGGAACATGGTGACCTAGTTAGTGTGGAGAAGGTCCACAGAGGAGACCCGCGTTTGGGAACGTGGTGACCTCGTTAGTGGTGGAGAAAGTCCACGGAGGAGACCGGCATGTGGAACGTGGTGACCTAGGTAGTGGTGGAGAAGGTCCACGGAGGAGACCCATGTGTGGGAATGTGGTGACCTAGTTAGTGGTGGAGAAGGTCCACGGAGACCCGCGTGTGGGAACGTGGTGGCCTAGTTAGTGGCAGAGAAGGTCCATGGAGGAGACTGGAGTGTGGAACGTGGTGACCTAGTTAGTGGTGGAGAAGGTCCACGGAGACCCGCGTGTGGGAACGTGGTGGCCTAGTTAGTGGCAGAGAAGGTCCATGGAGGAGACTGGAGTGTGGAACGTGGTGACCTAGTTAGTGGTGGAGAAGGTCCACGGAGACCCGCGTGTGGGAACGTGGTGGCCTAGTTAGTGGCAGAGAAGGTCCATGGAGGAGACTGGAGTGTGGAACGTGGTGACCTAGTTAGTGGTGGAGAAGGTCCACGGAGACCCGCGTGTGGGAACGTGGTGGCCTAGTTAGTGGTAGAGAAGGTCCATGGAGGAGACTGGAGTGTGGAACGTGGTGACCTAGGTAGTGGTGGAGAAGGTCCACGGAGGAGACTGGCGTGTGGAACGTGGTGACCTAGTTAGTGGTGGAGAAGGTCCATGGAGGAGACTGGCGTGTGGAACGTGGTGACCTAGGTAGTGGTGGAGAAGGTCCACGAAGACCCGCGTATGGGAATGTGGTGGCCTAGTTAGTGGTAGAGAAGGTCCATGGAGGAGACTGGAGTGTGGAACGTGGTGACCTAGTTAGTGGTGGAGAAGGTCCATGGAGGAGACTGGAGTGTGGAACGTGGTGACCTAGTTAGTGGTGGAGAAGGTCCACGGAGGAAACTGGCATGTGGAACGTGGTGACCTAGTTAGTGGTAGAGAAGGTCCACGGAGGAGCCCTGCGTGTGGAATGTGGTGACCTAGTTAGTGGTGGAGAAGGTCCGCGGAGGAGACCCGCGTTTGGGAACGTGGTGACCTAGGTAGTGGTGGAGAAAGTCCACAGTAAAACATTCTGACTAGTGCAGCCTTTTCCCATCCGAAGACTTCAGCTCTAACACTGTGACTCCAGTCTCCCCCTGAGGTATTTCAAGTTCACTGTCCTCCAGAGGCGTATCACATGCTTGTATGTGAGCATGAGTGGTGCTGGGAGCGAGGCTGATGTTGCCCGTCACACTTCCGGCAGCTTCATGATATCCTTTTACTGTTTTGTGACCAGTTTGCGTTGACGCTTGTACTTTTCCATATTTTATTAGTGAAATTCGATACTGTTGTGTCTAATTATTTGTGTGGGTTCATTACCCTGTCCCTCCTGGGCAGATGCTAATGCAATTTCATGCCAGTCTTTGGTTTAGATGCTCTCATATTTTTCCTGCCTGACTGTCTAAACTGATGAATATTGAACCATAAATACTTGATTATGTTTACTACATAATTTTGAAAAGTCAAGGATGAAAATAAAGCCCCTGCTTCATGGTGTGTGTGTGTGTGTGTGTGTGGGTGTGTGTGTGGTAACAGCACTAAGAGTGAAGAAGGTGGATCCTGTGTTTTCACATTTCTGGTGTGAAACTTGGTGGGCTGGCCTCAAAGGGAATTCAATAAGCATTGCTAAATTATTACAGAAAAAAATCTGATTTTCCTGTGTTCCCATACGTGGTTCTTTGGTCCCATTTCAGTTGTGAACATTGATTACTCAGTAAAGGGTTCATGATGTATTTTCAGTATATGAAGCACCGTGCAGTTATGACAATCACAGGGGACATTTCTTGAACCTAGAATGTAACAGTAAGACAGTAGAAGCAGGTCATGAGTTCGTGAGCCACCTAGACAGGAAACAGCACGTAGCAATCAAACACTCTATTTTCTTTTTTTTAAATACTTTATTGTTAGGTTAGTTTCCATGNTTCTTCTCCCCCACGGTCCTCCGTTAAGTTCCTCCTAATCCTCCTATACGTGCAAACATACGAGTGAAATAAGTCAGGCAGAGAAGGACAAAAACACTCTATTTTCTTAAAAAATTTTTAATGTTTATTCATTTTTGAGAGAGAGAGACAGAGCGAGGGGACGGGGGCCAGAGAGAGAGCGAAACACAGAATCCGAAGCAGCTCCAGGCTCTGAGCTGTCAGCACGGAGCCCAATGTGGGGCTTGAACTCACAAACTGTGAGATCATAACCTGTAGAAGTCAAATGCTGAACCGACTGAACTCCCCAGGAGCCCCCAAAACACTATTTTGAATAAGATAGTTGGGGGCTCCAGAGCGCTACTCGATGATAGTCTGTTCTCAGAGATCTCTTATGAACTGTGTCTCCTAAAACACAGAAGCCAATTAGACAAAAGGAAGAGGTGATTTCTTACAGAACAGAAAATGCCTCCGAGTGTCGAACACGGGCAACGTCACGCAGAGGCCATGGAATTGCCCTTTCGCTTCTGAGAGTCTAATGCAGTTGTTGCCCGCATAACTCATTCGCTCATTTCCTGGCCTTTGCTGGTAGAAAACAATCTGCATCCCTGACCTCTGTTGCTTTCTGAGGTAAACCTATGGTGTGTCTTCAAATCTAGGATCCTAACACCGCCAACTTTCTTACTCGTTTCCAAGATTGCTTTGGCCGTTCAGCGTCTTTTCTGGTTCCGTACAAATTCTAGGATGATTTGTTCTCCTCCTGTGAAAATTGCTACTAATATTTTGATAGGGATTTTGTGTTGCATGTGTACATTGCTATGGGTAGTATGGAATTTTAACAATACCAATTCTTCCAATCCGTGCGCATGGAATATCTTTCCGTGTATTTGTGTCATCTGCAATTTCATCAGTATCTTGTCATTTCAGAGTGTAACTTTTTCAGTTCCTTGGTTAAATTTATTCCTATGTATTATTATTTTTTTTTGGTGAAGTTGTAAGCGGAATTGTTTTCGTAATTTCTCTTTGTTATGAGTGTGTAGAACTGTAACAGACTTTTTTATATTAATGTTGTAGCTGCAACTGTGCTGAATTTATCAGTTCTCACAGTTCAGATCTTTCTAGTATTTTCCCTGCCATTTTGCAGAAGGTGTGTTCTCAGACACAATAATTGGATGAATACAGGATTGTATTTTTCTGACTGCTTTTGATTTGTGCAAAATCTTACCCCTTACAAGGTTAAAGAAGACGTTGCATGCTGTTAGTTTGATAAAATGTTCTTACAAACTGGCGAGGGACTCCTGTCTTTTGGGGGCATTAATTTTTTTTGTATTTTAGGAAATGGGAATTTTTTTTTTTTTTAAATTTTTTAATGTTTTATTTATTTCTAGGAGACAGAGAGAGAGACAGCGTGAGCAGGGGAGGGTCAGAGAGTGAGGGAGTCACAGACTCTGAAACAGGCTCCAGGCTCTGAGCTGGCAGTCAGCACAGAGCCCGACGCGGGGCTCGAACCCACGAACCGTGAGATCATGACCTAAGCGAAAGTCGGAAAGTCGGACGCTTAACCGACTAAGCCACCCAGGCGCCCCAAGGAAATGGGAATTTTTAATCATTTATAAGTAGGGCGAAAATCTTATAATGAATTTGAGTAGAGTCACCATCCGCTTTCAGTTATTACGAGCTCAGGCCCAGTCTGTGTGAGTTCTGGCCCTCCTCACAGAGTTTTATATTTTAGCTAATTATTGTCATTTTAATTTTTTAAAGTTTATTTACTTTGAGAGAGAAAGAGGGAGAGAGAGAGAGCATGAGCAGGGGAGGAACAGAGAGAGAGAGAGGTTGGTATGAAGCCCAAGCAGGCTTCCCACCATCAGTGCAGAACCTGCCATGGGCCTCGAACTCAGAACCACGAGAGCAAGACGTGAGCCGAAATCAAGAGTCAGATGCTCAGCCGACTGAGCCACCCAGGCTCCCCTTAGCTAATTGTTGAATTTAGCTTAGTAATGAATAGACTTTGATGGTTAAAATATCCTTTACCTGTGTTAGGCAGTTAGTAAAAGACCTGGCGTATGTGATGCCAATGACCCCTTGTGTTCTGTGAGGATGGGCTCTGTTCTGAGGGCCCGTGTCGCGCTCCATACCATCGACTAGTCAGGCGGCCGCTTCCTCGATCAGTGTGTCACCGTGTCTTCCACGGTCGGGCTGCTTTCGGTAGCCAGTGTTCCGAATTTTATGTGCTCTGTTGAGTTTCCCTCCCATTCCAGTGCAAACCACCCCATTATTTTCTTTGCCATATTTATTTCTTACGTCCTTTCTACTACCTTTGCATTTAATACGGGTTTTCTGGCTTTTCACTTTCTTTGTCTTCTTTATTTTCCCTTTAAAATTCTGGCGTTGTGAGGCTTCACCCGACTTGCTGTATGATTGTGCCTGTCTGTGAAATGTACACATTTTCTAATTCCCATCACATTTTCCTTACGAACACCTGAATTGCTAAGAACTTTGTTTTGTGATCCAAGTATCTGACGTATTTTCCCTTTTTTTCCAGTTTCTAATTTTAGTTAACTGTTGTGAGATTACATATTTATACAATACGATTTTGTTAGAATGGGTTAGGGTTTACCGGTTAGTGCAAAATACTTGCTGCCGTTCTTGGAATGCGATGTTCTATTAAAGACCATCTTTATAATCATTTTAACATTATAGTTTGTATCCACATCTGTGTTGTAAATACTTTTCTTTTTGTCACATTATTTCAGAGATAGATTTCAGTCTTTTTTTTTTTTTTTTAATGTTTTATTTATTTCTAGGAGAGAGAGAGAGACAGCATGAGCAGGGGAGGGTCAGAGAGAGAGGGAGTCACAGACTGAAACAGGCTCCAGGCTCTGAGCTGGCAGTCAGCACCGAGCCCGACGCGGGGCTCGAACCCATGAACCGCGAGATCATGACCTAAGCGATAGTCGGACGCTTAACCGACTAAGCCACCCAGGCGCCCCATAGAGATAGATTTCAGTCTTGCACGGATTTTGAATCTGCCAGTTTATTTCATTTTGGCTTGTGAGGTGTGCGTGTGTGTGTGTGTGTGTGTGTGTGTGTTTGCATTTGGTATTTCACTACGTGCACACAAGGCCAGAATTTGGGTGGATGTTTTTGCCTCTGATTACCCATTGCTGGGAGTTTCTTTGCGTGCCCGATCCGCCCTAGCGGGCCTTCTAACACACAACTGGGGAAATGGCAACCCTCAGGCTCTGAGTCCTTCTGAAAGGTGGCTACAGTTTTATTATTTAAAATAATAAAACTTCTGTGTCAGGAAGGCTGGGTACGCCATTATTACAAGTAATACCTAGAGTAACGGATCGTCACAGAATCACCGTTTCTGGCTAGATGCAGACCTCACGTGCTCCCGTATGTGCATCCAGCCCCCTGAACTGTCGTCAGGTCGACAGAGGTATGGATGCAAACGAGTTACCAGCGCTTAGAGAAGATGAAGTATAAGACCAGGGATTTAGGTAGGTAAACATTGCCATTCGTATGCACAGAAGGGAATGCAGACTCACAGCACACACAAAACACACAGTTTCATATCACACAGTTATTTACAGAAAGATTTGCAGCGGCTGACGTTTAATATGCTAAATTGTATCCACTTCAGTCAACACGCCTTAGCCATCAGTTATTACAGATGTTAAGCAATAGGAAAAATGCAGGCTTCTCTGGGTTAGGAGAATCAGCTGTGTTGGAGATGGAGCCCTGCTTGTGGGGGAAGGAGGGGAGGGCCCTGTGCATGCTGACTTGCTTCAGGACAGACTTATTTCTTCTTCCCCTGTGACCGCACTCTGAGCTCTTCACTCGTATTCTCGTACTCTGAACCATTGCAGCAGTATTTCTAGGATTACCTTTTTTTTTTTTTTAGGTTTATTCATTTATTATTACACACACAGTGAGAGAGAGAGCACAAGCAGAGAAGAGGCAGAGAGAGGGAGACACAGAATCCGAAGCAGCTCCAGGCTCTGAGCTGTCAGCACAGAGCCCGACGTGGGGCTCAGACCCACAAACCGTGAGATCATGAGCTGAGCCGAAGTTGGACGCTTACCCCACTGAGCCCCCCAGGCGCCCCTAGAATTACTTTATTTCTTCAGTACCTCTCCACGTGGTTAGTTTGTAGTAAGTGTGATGGATATTCATGCACATGTATTCATAGCCATGGTTTTCAGATGTAAGTAAGAGGAAGTGACCTTGTACGTAAGTCGGCCTTATTCTGTGACTGGTGTCCTAGAAAGGACAGGGAGATTCTGGTCAGAAACAGAAGGCACGTGAAGTCAGAGATGTGAGGGGCGTCCAGGGGCGCCTGGAGCTCCAGAGCTGGAAGAGGCGGTGAGGACCCTCCCCGGAGCCTCGGGAGGGAGCCTGGCCCTGCACCGCCTGCATCTCACATTTCTGCTCTCCGGAGCTGGGAGAGATCAGAGCTGGGAGAGCACAAACTGCTGGGGTTTTTCTTGTTTTGTTTTGTTTTTGTTTTTGTTTTTGTTTTGAGAAATTTCTCTAATTCGGGATGTATGCATGGCTCAGTCGGCTAAGTGTCCGACTCTTGATCTTGTCTCAGCTGTTGATCTCCCAGTTTGTGAGTTCAAGCCCCGCACTGGGCTCTGCACTGATAACAGTCTGCTTGGGAATCTCTCTCTCCCCCTCTCTCCACCCCTCCCTTGCGTGTGGTCGTTCTCTCTCAAAATAAATAAATAAATAAAATTTCTCTAGTTCTAAGCCAGCATGTTGTGGCAGTTTTTACAGCAGCCCCAGGAAAGTCTGACAGAAGACAGGGGTGTGTGTATGTGTGTAGATACATGTATATTTATATGTCCATATATATGTACGTATGTGTGTACACGTGTGTCCACATACATATATGTACACATGTATTTTTGTTCTTTTTGTTTACAGTATTATTTACTTTTCACCCCCAACTCCTCTCCCACCGCTTAATTCTTAGGGTGTGTGTGTTAGATACGCGGTGACCATCTCTGACCTCCATTGAACAGTACTTGGGGCCCTAGGAGCCTCCTCGTACCTGTGACGTGCCAGGTTCCTCTTAGCGTCGTGTCCTGGGCCAGAGAAAACTGGGGAGGGGCCCCTGTCTCTCGGGTACTTAATTCATACATATATACATGGAAAAATGCATTGCTGCTGACAGTGTCTTCAAAGAGAATGTTCCGGGGCTCCTGGGCGGCTCGGCCTGTTAAGCATCCGACTCTTGGTTTCGGCTCAGGTCATGATCTCAGGTCATGAACTCAGTTAATGAGTTCGAGCCCAACATCCGGCTCTGAGCTGGCGGCGCGAAGCCTGCTTGAGATTCTCTCTCTCCCTCTCTCTCTGCCCCTCCCCTGCTCGTGCTCTGTCTCTCTCTCAGAATCAACAAACAAACACGAAAAATAATAAAAAATTAAAAAAAGAGGAATGTTCTGTATACACAGGGTTCTCCAAAATGGTTCCAATGAAAGCCACCTCCACGGGCCATCATGCAGTGCTAAGATTCGTGACTAGAAGAAACACCAGTTCCTGTCCTGAGGAGTTTAAACTTTATTTATTATTTTTTTAATGTTTTTTAAAATTTATTTTTGAGAGAGAGAGAGACAGCGTGAGCAGGGGAGGGTCAGAGAGAGAGGGAGACACAGAATCTGAAGCAGCTCCAGGCTCTGAGCTGTCAGCACAGAGCCCGACATGGGGCTCGAACCCACAGACCACGAGATCACGACCTGAGCCAAAGTCAGACACTTAACCGACTGAGCCTCCCAGATGCCCCAAGTTTACACTTTATTAAAGTTATAGGAGGCGTGAGGAAACTAATGGCGGTGGTATTATGACAGTTAATTAAACATACACAGTGATTTGACAAGAGCATATGTGAATGACTTGTTTCAAAAGATAGCTATAGGATAACGGCCGTAAAGGCCACTGGTTTGAGAACACCTAATGTGAACCGTGTAAGCAGACCCGGGGCCCTCAGGGGCGGACTCTGGAGAGCAGAGGCTCTGTTAAAAGTGCATCTCACCCCCGGGAATACACGCAAGCCATTGGAGAAACGGGTTGTGTTGAACGTAGGAGAAAAAGCATGATTGTACATCTAGGACAGACGGCTGTGGGAAGAATCTCAAGGCACGTCGGGTTCGACTTCTGCATGTTTGCAGGTAAATTCCTATGGAAATGTCACTTACCTGAAGGACACAGAGGTTATGCGGTCCCGTTTTGAAGATAATAGCAGCTAACTCACTTTCTTATGTTTATTTCTTTATTTTGAGAGAGAGAGAGCTTGAGCAGGGGAGGGGCAGAGAGAGAGACAGAAATGCTGTTAGCATAGAGCCCATGCAGGGCTTGACCCCATGAACTGTGAGATCATCAACTGAGCCAAAATTAAGGTGGATGCTGATGCTAAGCCCCCCAGGTGCCCCACTGCCCTTCTTTCAAAGAATCCGAATCAGCAGCCATGCCTGGGACTGCGCCAGAGGTTATGCCCGCACTGAATCCGCACGTGCACTTTGGGAATTTGGCTGCAGGAGCTCACAGAAGGAAGGGAGGAGTAAGTCTCTGACCACCGTTGGGGATTTTAACAAAGCTCTCTGGATAAAGGATGAGCAGATGCAAAATCAGAAGATTGTAAATACGTAAGATCATAAAAGACTATTCGCCGAGTAGACTTAATTGTCATTTAGAGAGCCTCACCTCTGCAGTTTCAGGAGATGGCTTGTTTACAAGGACGCATCAAATATTCAGCAGGGTACACCATATGCTGGGCTGTGAAGCGCCATTCAGTCGCTTTCAAAGGAGTAAAATCACGCCACCTTTCTTTGTCTGAGTGCGCACACAGAAGCAACTAGAAAGTCTTAAATATTTGGAGTCGAGGAATAAGACTTGTGTGGACTCACTCATCAAANCATGGTCCTCCATTAAGTTCCTCCTAATCCTCCTGTACGTGCAAACACATGATATTTGTCCTTCTCTGCCTGACTTATTTCGCTCAGCATAACACCCTCAAGGTCCATCCATGTTGCTACACGTGGCCAGACTTCATTCTTTCTCATTGCCGTGTAGTATTCCATGGTATAGATAAACTGCATCTTCTTGACCCATTCGTCTGGTGATGGACACTTAGGCTCTTTCCATGATTTGGCTATTGTTGAGAGTGCTGCTATGAACACTGGGGTGCATGTGCCCCTATGCATCAGCACTCCTGTGTCCCTTGGGTAAATTCCTAGCAGTGCTATTGCTGGGTCATAGGGGAGTTCTACTGTTAATTTTTTGAGGAACCTCCACACTGTTTTCCAGAGGGGCTGCACCCGCTTACATTCCCACCAGCAGTGTAGGAGGGTGCCCGTTTCGCCACATTGAGAAAATATTCTAACTGGAAAGCAGCGCACATTTTTTCCGAGGTCGGGAAACACTGAACACGGTGCCTTTTGATACCCTTTCTGGGTTCTGGGGCAGCGAGCTTCACGAGAGGGGTCGTAGCAGAGAAGCCAGAATGGCATCTGCAGCTTGGGGCTGACGCCCCGGGACCTGACAGTATTAAGAGATTGGGGGAGAAGACACGGAGATGATAAAAGACTATGAGAGGAGCCGCGGGCATGGGAGGCCGGGGAAGAGGAGAAGCAGGCGCCGACAGCCGCCGTGACGCTGAGACACAGGGGTGCTGCCCTCACAGCGATGGACCCTGAGAACTGACAGTTGCACTCCGCCCCCGGAAGCTGCTGGAGACTGCGAGCTGGTCACCGTCCGGAACGTGGGCCGTGCCTGCAGGAGTGGACAGGTCGCTGCAGGAGCAGGCGGTTCAGAGAGCCGGGGCCCCTGGGAGTACCTGTGTCCGAGGGGGAGACGGATTAACAGGCTGTAGGAGGGTCGTAGGACTGTGCCTGGAGCCCCACTCGCAGCTCACCCGCCCTGGGGGCTCACCTGCTTTGAGGGCTCACCTGCCCTGGGACATCAGCAGCCCTGGGGGCTCACCCGCCCTGGGGGTCACCTGCACTTGGAGCTCAGCAGCCCTGGGGGTCACCTACACTTGGGGCACACCTGCCCTGGGGGCTCACCTGCTTTGAGGGCTCACCTGCCCTGGGAGCTCAGCAGCCCTGGGGGCCCACCCGCCCTGGGGGTCACCTGCACTTGGAGCTGAGCAGCCCTGGGGGTCACCTGCACTTGGGGCACACCTGCCCTGGGGGCTCACCCGCCCTGGGGAGTCCCCTGCACTTGGAGCTCAGCAGCCCAGGAGTCACCTGCACTTGGGGCGCACCTGCACAAGGAGCCTTGAGCAGTGGGGGTGGGCATTTCCGTTCTGCAGCCCCTGGATCGAACCCGAGGTATGCACGTTCCCAGCTCGTTGACAATGACAGAGGGGCCAGGAATCGAGGAAGGAAGCGTGGGGGTGAGGAGACACCGTGGGGTGTAGGGGGCAGGCGGGAGCGAGTAGGTGCATCGCAGAAGGTCTGGTGGGTTCCGGGGCTGGGAGCGGCCCCCGACGTTGCTAACAGGCTGGGGAACTTGGCATGGCCAGCACAACCCTTGAGGCGACCGGTCCGAAGAGGGGGTCGTGCGGGGCTGCGGGGTGCGGCGGCTTGGAAATGACGCATTGGGGATCAGCGGGAGGGACACACATCCCTCAGTGGCACTCAGATTTCAAAGAACCGCGGGGCAAGTGTATTGAAAGGTGTGTGTGTGTGTGTGTGTGTGTAGAGAGAGAGAGAGACAGACAGACAGACAGACTGTGGAGAATTAGCAGATCCAGGTGTCAGGAAAGGCGGGTGCTGAGCCTGAGTGGGAATCTGGGGCAGGAGAGGGCGCCGTCCGCGGGGCCGTCTTCACCACCCGCAGAGCAGCTGACGTCCTCCAGGGTGACCAGGAAGCCACAGAAGGCCCCGCGGCCACTCAGGCGTATGATCGTGCCCACCGTTGGGGGGACGCGGGGGTGGGTCCAAATCTCGGTCCGGCCGGCCACGTAGGGGACGGCGTGCAGGTGCCGTGGGGCTCGGGGCCGGGTCCCAGGCCCGCCCTGCCGCGCCTCACACGCACACACGCGGGTGGGGAAGCTTCGGGCCACAACCGCTAGTCGACAGTTGACACGAAGAATGGCCTGGGAGCGCAGTAAGCTCACGGAAGCAGACGCCCCCCAGTGTCCAGTCGTTAACGCCACGGCGGGGTCTCTGGGCTCCGACCGGTGCCCGGGGACTTTCCCCACAGATGTGGTCGGACGTGGTTCTCGGAAGTGCCCGAGTCCCGGGGATGCCACTCGTCAGCATGGCCTCCCGTCAGCGGCTTGCCTGCCTGCTTTCTCGGTGCGCTTCACGTCTCCCCGTTTAAGTTTAGGGTTCACGACCCTTTAATAGACCATGTCAACCCGCTTTTACGTGTCAGAAACTGTCTGGTTTACTTTGAAGTAGAAGTATATGCAGCACATCGAAATCAAACCAGAAGACGCTGTCCACTCCGGAATGCAAGGTGTCGAGTGCCGTCACGTGTGTAGTGGCCCTGTCGATACACGCGCCGGAGGGAAAACTCAGTCCGTACCGCGTGGAATTTGGCGGTCCTTAAGCCCGTTTCCTCAGTTTTTCCGTTGAACTGGAGACCAAGACGGATAGAAACTGAGACACTTTGGAGATAGTCAGAAGTAGGACACGGAATCAGTTCTTTGTGCTACAAAACTGTCCGCAACAATTCTCCCCCGGAAACCGAACAAAGAAGTGAATTTCCACCGCCGGCACCAGGGCCTGATATTCCTGGGAGCCATTTCCCCAAAATGCCGCAGGCAGCCGCCGACGCACCGTAGTCTAAAGCTAAGGAGACAAAGTCACGTGTGTCAGTTTGCCCCAAAGCGTCTACACAGTGCTGTCCTTGTATAAATCACTTTGATGGTCATGAAAACGGGATCTCAAATGTGAAGTCCAGAGTTTACGGTAATACACATCAGAGAGAGAGAGGGATTTTACACATGCTGCAATTACCATTTTTATTGCCAACCAGAAAGGAAAAGAAAGAGGTTATGTCTCACGCCATATGCACCCATCCATCCATCTATGGCATGGCTATACGAGCCCGCACACACATATAATTTATATTTACTTATAATTTACAGTTGATGACGTTATAATTTACATTTGAATTTGCAGCATTCTCCACCTTCTCAGAAGGGAACAAGAATTACGTTAAAACAGAGAAAATGGAATACATAGCAAATTCTCACTGAAGACCTCCGTGTGCGGATCTCCTGACTGTACTGTTTTCGCGTTGCCTGAGAATATTTTAATTCTCACGTCATCATTTGCAGCCTGTACCTATACGTGCGTGCGTTAGACACACGCCAGAAATGGGCAGCAGATGCTCTTATGAATTATGCAGCCTCCACTTGGGTGAAGCCTTTATGTTTTGCCAAAATAGCCCTGTGGCGAGACCTCACAGGTGTGTTCCAGTCTTCGGGTTTCTAAAGGTGGTTATCGTACATCTCGATTTTATTGCGAGTTCCCTTGACCTTCAGATCAACTCGTCCCACTGTCTGTTAAAATAGTCTAACCGCTTTTGAAACACTTATGGGTTTGCCATCAGTTATCACAACCCTATATTAATGATTCAGCACACATGAGAAAAAGACTCCAAACAATAGGTCCAAACGGATGTCTTTGTACAGAGTGATGGTGTTAACAAACACGGGTTTAGACCGGGACCACCCAGAGTCAGCAACGAGGAGTGATAGTCCGGCTAAAGAAATACAGGAACACCTTCCTGGGTGTAGACGTAGAAACAGGCATGATTAACCTCATGCGTCTCCTTTTCATGTTTTAAGAGAGCAACGTATTAGATTGACTTTTCCACTTTACAAGGGCCTGATGTGGTTTTATTGCCGTCCCTGCCATCACGATAAATTACCAAGTATTATTGATGTCACGTAACCAGTGTTGGGCCAGGGTCTTTAAGATATAATTTTCCTTTACGAAAATTACCCACTTCGACAGATGAGTGTATGGTTGACATTCTAGTTGCATCAGGGCAAGCAAACAGAAGCACATATACACAGTGGCCTTTGCACACATGTACCAATGGGTATACTAACTGTACTAACACATTGCATCACTGGCTTCTTCGTTTTCGTTTTGTTCAGATCACTGATACGTTCATTTAAAGGTGACTCACACCTTCAGGGCAAGTCCAGGAATTTTCTCATGACAGTCTGAGGTTTTCAAATTGGTTTATTGACAACGTGCGGCCGTGAGAGCACACCAAACACTTCATTAGGTATTGGCAGCTTTATTGTTTTTTTCCCAGACGCTGTTATGAGTTTCCCGTGTGTTAGTTTTATTAATCGCTTTTATGGCAGTTAATCCATCATGAAAGTTATGATTTCATATAAGGGGTAAGTGCGGTGAATGACAGGGACATAGATGCTCGACCATCCTCCCAAAGCCTGGTCAGCTCCAAGCAGAGGTCACTTACTGTCCACTGCCCTTGGTTTCATGGTAGGCACAGAAATTGATTTGCCAGGGACTCTGACCCTTGATGCTGACAAAGACTCTGCATCCCGCCTGTACAAACAGAGAAATAGAAAATACAGCACTGGAGAAAATGTCACCAATCCACAGACTATCGTCAGTGGCAAAAAAAAAAAAAAAGAAGAATGGATGCCTTCCTTTGGCATCTTAGTGAATTCTCTGCCATCTCTGTGGCTCCCTGTCTGTTTCTCACATCAACCCAAATGGCTGGGTGTCCTTGTTACCCCATTGCACAGACAAGGAAACTGAGGCTTGGGATGTAGATGCTAGGTTTGAAAATGCATAGTATTTTTGGTGATTTCCCGGCACACGGTGAAACTGACTGTAAAAACCAGGGTTTATAAAAAGGAGGCCTTCTCTGGAGCTCTTGATCACCTGTGCGAAAAGATCCCACTCTTCCTTTAACAGAGCGGGTCCAGGAGGGTGGTTTTGGTGATTAAGCAGGCTGTGCTCGTTGCGATCCACATTCTTTCACACAGGTGTGACTTGGACCTCCACAGGAAAGTGAATATGAGGGTAGGTCTAAGCAGTGTTGTGCTTTCCCTGTGCATCTAAGTTATGTGGATCCGATACAGTCGTTTACTAAGTTATGTGGGTCCAATACTGTCATTAAGCAAGCGTGCAATAGCACTATATGTTTAAAAAAAAAAAAATCTACGTACCTCCATTGCTAAACCATGCTAACAGTTATCCGAGGGTTTAGCAGCGGATCACGTGAATCACCATGACAGATATGTAACGGAAAAGGGTTAAATACCGTGGGAATTGCCAGAATGTGATGGGACTCAGCACTTGGTGTCAGAAAAATGGCACCAGTAGACTTAACTGATGCGGGGTTAGCATAAATGTCCTGTGTGTAAACCATAGGAGAAACACTATCTGCAAAGCACCGTAAGACCCAGAAGACAAGGTGTGCCCGTTTGACTTTATCCCTGGGATGAGACCTACACTACCTATTGGAAGTTTCTTCTTGGAAACAATCCTAGGTCTGAAGTAGGAGTATTTAAAAATTGCAAGAGGGGCGCCTGGGTGGCTCAGTCAGTTAAAAGTCTGACTTCAGCTCAGGTCATGATCTCACAGTTCATGGGTTCAAGCCCCTCATCGGGCTCTGTGCTGACAGCTCAGAGCCTACAGCCTGCTTCCCATTCTGTGTCTCCCTCTCTCTCTGCCCCTCTTGCACTCATACTCTGTGTGTCTCTCTCTCTGTCTCTCAAAAATAAACAAACATTAAAAAGTATAAAAATAAAAATCGCCAGAAAACACATTCTGTTTCCCACTGGAACGGATTGCCTCTAGTGCATGTGAGGAGAATGTATTAGTCAGTGTAATGGATAAATGTCTAAGTGATAAATAATACATTACGTTCTTCAAGTTCATGGTAGATGATTCCATCGGAGATTTTTGTCTTGAGCCAATAATTTTCCTTATTGTACGTGTCTTATAAGATACAAGGAGGAAGTCGGTCAGTCAGCCGGATAACTTTGAGGTGATGGTATTCTCAGAGAAAAATGTAAAGTACTGTTTTAAAACGAGAGAAAACACAATTGTGTAAGCTGGTAAAACAGGACTATTGTCTTCCTAACTGCCTGACCCCCTTCTGCCCTCAATAACATGGTTTTTATAATGTCTTCTGAACTCTTAGGTTTAAAAAACCCGGTAAAAGTCTTCTCTCATTTCTTTCAGATGTTCCCATAAAGTCTTATAGAAAATCTTTAACCCAAAAAGAACAAGACTATTACATTGTTAAGGAAAAATGAGGTGATTTAGCGCGTGTCCATCCAGCAGGCATTTCCCGGCTCCCAGGATCGTGGGGGGCACCTGCTCAGTGTTCCCGCTCGAGCACTCGCAGCGGCCCGCGGAAGTGCTTGGAGCCTTTTCCGAGGTTCCCTGCCATTGGGGTCATCCGTCCGCCTCGATTCTGCCCCTGCAGCTTCAGTGCGTGTATTGTCACACCCTCTCCCGTCCCACCAAACAAGCACTTACAGATCACCGCCTCCGTAAGCAAGACAGAAACCCAAACGCAGCTGCTTAGTTCCCTTGTTGAGAGATCTTCACGGAGAGACGTCCACCCAGTTTGTCAGTGCTGTGCACCATTCTTATCTGTCAGTCTTTCCCCATGTTTTAAACACTTTATTTATTTTTGAGAGAGAGGGGGGCGGACAGAAAGTCCCAAGCAGGCTCTACTCTGTCACTGCAGACCCCGACTTGGGGCTCAAACTCATGAACCGCAAGATTGTGACCTGAGTCGAAATCAAGAGTCGGACACTCAACCCACCAACCCAGGCGCCGCTGTTAAAGTGTTTAATATCGAAAATATCTTAACCACACAAAATACTAAAATATAAAAATGCCTCTGACCAGAAGCCAGATAAGGAGACACTTGGTTACAGGTTTTTCAAAGCGTTTAAGAAACAAACGTAATCAAAGTAATGCTCTGCACCCTTCCCACAGGTAAGCTGGCTGTAGGAGTCGTTGCACAGTTACCTGTGTGCATTTTTGTGTGCGGACAGAACACAAGTTGTGCGGAGCATCGTTTTGCAGAGCACATTTCCCCGCAGCTGCACACGGACCCGTGACAGTGTGCTCACCGGGGCCAGGCGTCCCAGGGTGAGAACCCTGTGAGGTTTAGCGTCCCCAAATCTTCCTCGTAACTTTATGCAGCGATTACACTTCAGGGCTGCGATTTCTGGGCAGTGGGATGTGCCTGCCGGCAGCCTCTTTGATCCGAATCACTTTCCTGAGCGGTGATGCCGATTGTCACTTAACCATCATCATGGGCACGTGCAGTCTTCCTGAATGTCTGGGGCTCTGTGATGGTGCAGCCCCATCCGATGTATTTCCTGTCCCAGTCCTCAAGGCAGCCATTTCTCTCAGGGGCCCTGGGTCCTCATCTTAGTGGACGGTGGCATCAAAACCGAGAGTGTGTGGCTCTCAGGACCATGTTTCTTTGGGTCCTATCAGCTCAAACAGCAGGGAGATGTGTGTGTGTATCAGTTCATGTCGGTGCATGTTGTTTTAAATATTTACTTAGAGACACAATGTGAGTGGGAGAGAGGCAGAGAGAGAGAGAGAGATTGATTGATTCCCAGGCAGGCTGCATACTGTCAGCATAGAGCCTGACGCACGGCTTGATCATGACACATATCTTTCAATATTTCTGTATGTCATGATCTGTATGTGATGTTATGTGCGGTCATAGCGTCATATCCGGCTGTAATGCATTTCCCACTTGGATCATTCTCACATCCTCCTTGGCTTATCTGTTCATGCCGGAAAACTGCCCCACCCCCGATCCACCATCTGCTATCTGTATTTTAAAAAAATTTTTTTTGACATTTTATTTTTTGATAGAGACAGAGCATGAGCAGGGAAGGGGCAGAGAGAGGGAGACACAGAATCGGAAGCAGGCTCCAGCTGTTCAGAGCCGACGCGAGCCTCAAAACCCACGACAGTTAGATCACGACCTGAGCTGAAATCAGATGCTCAACCAGCTCAGACACCCAGGCGCCCCCGTCTGCCATCTATTTACTGAACTTGATCAGTTCCAGGAAGTGTGCCCAGCGGTTCAGAACTGCTACCCCAAACCGTGCAGGAAGGATTTTATCCGTGGAGCACAGGGCTTATGTACGACCCCTTTGTCTTCATCTGCAGACCCACAGATGGGTGGAGTCATGTTAGCTCAACACGGCCCATGTCAGTCCCCTCCGTGAGCTGCTCTCGCACAAGCACACACCCTCGCCACCTTCTCTCGTGAGATGCCCTCACCCTCACATCCCCTAACCCCTGTTGTTGTCTTAATTTTCATGTCTTCTGTTCAGTCTCACTGCTGTGACGCTCTGGAACTTTTAACACCCATACAGGGCCATGCGTCCGCCTTAACGGCGTACCCATTCCAGAGCATCACGCACGGTCCGGTGTTTCCACCTGCCTTCTCTCACCTACCGTAGGCACTTGGGGTTCTTCCAGGTAGGTCTTCGACTGACTGGATAACTCGCTCATGTACCAGCAAACAGCACCGACTACCCGTTCTCTCGGGTAGATGCTTCCTGGCATCTTACTGACTTAACAGTAAAAATCCACCCAGTCTACAAGGGTGGAGTGAGGGCTACAGGGGCACAGGGACTTCGTTCTCAGCAGATGACGCTCCGGCTCTGCCTCAGCCCTGCTTGTACGTTCTGTCATCACCGTTCTGGGTGTGGAAGATGCCGTAGCCAGGACATCGTAGATCTGTATGGATTCTAGCATTGTGCACAGGAATGACTCTTCTCTGGGCTCCTAGGAGGCTCTGCACTGTGTCATGCAAATGGCTGTGAGGGGGCTGCCTGGGGCTCAGCCGGGTGAGCATCCGGATTCAGCTCAGGTCATGGTCTCACGGTTTGTGAGTTTGAGCCCCGCGTCGGGCTCTGTAGGGTCAGTGTGGAACCCACTTAAGAATCTCTGTCCCTCTCTTTCCCCCCTCCCTCTTCTACTTGGCCCTCAAAAATAAACTTTAACAAGAAGCCTTGGGGTGCGTGGGTGGCTTAGTCAGTTAAGCATCCGACTTCGGTTCAGGACATGATCGATCTCATGGTTCATGAGTTCGAGCCCCGCGTCGGGCTCTGTGCTGACAGCTAGCTCAGAGCCTGGAGCTGCTTCGGATTCTGTGTCTCTCTCTGCTCTTCCCCTGCTCACGCTCTGTATCCTTTTCAAAAATAAACAAACATTAAAAAAAATTAAAATAAATACTTGAGTTGCCTGCTTACCCAGAGACACAGGGCTCCTTGGTCATTGCGGATCCCACCCCCTGAGCACATGTTGACAGAAGTCTGTTAGACTCACCAGCCTCTCTGTTCTGATACTTGCGTGGGATTTGAATCTCTCTTTCTCGTTGTATTAGATTCCAGTGGCTGCTGGAATTCAGCCAAGCCAGTGCTTGGCTTCATTGCACTTCACGGGCACCATATTTTATTTTATTTTACTATTTTATTTTATTTTATTTTTTCTTATTTATTTATTTACTTATTTACTTATTTATGCTATAAACAAATTTGCCAGAA
>NW_027528610.1:2772655-2830615 GCF_008692635.1 Crocuta crocuta | reverse complement strand
GAGAACCGTGCATCAAGAGGCTTCGGTGCCATTTTTTTCCGACAGCATGTGCTTACGTCACCCCTCACTGTCACATTTTGGTCGTCCTCACGGTATTTCAGTCTCCTGTGTTTGTCTTGGTCATGCGTTACCATCAGGACGCAGTGAAAACTCAGACGATGGTTAGCGTCTTTTAGACCGTGCTCTCGCACACCGAATGGACTGCAGTCTAGTGTAAACACAGCTTTCTTTTAATGTTTGTTTTTTTAATTTATTTTGAGAGAGAAATAGAGAGCAAGCGGGGGAAGATAAGAGACAGATGGAGACACGGAATCCCAAGCGGGCTCCCAACTGTCACCACAGAGCCTGACGTGGGGCTCAAACCCACAAACTATGAGATCATGACCTGCGCCGAAACCAGGATTTGGATGATTAATGGAGCCACCGAGGCACCTCCACAAAACTATGTATGTACTGGGACGCCCAAAATTGCCTGGCTTTACTGCAGTATTGGCTTTAACGTCCTGTTATGGGGCCAAACCCACAGGGTCCGCAGGCTGCGCCTATGCCACAAATCTAGCACCTTAGGACAACACGGATTTATTTTCTTACCCCCGTGCTGGTCAGAAATCTGCCATGGTCTCTGTGGAATGCGTGCACAGTTGAGAAACAACACCTTCAGTGTGTGAAGCCAGTGAACACTGGCCAGGGGTCTCCCGCCAATCCGTCCGTGCCTCCAGTTCTGGCTCCCCAGCCTCCCTCCTCGGCAATAAAGGACCCTGTTATCACACTGGGTCCCCCCGGATGATCCACCATGGTCTCTGCATCTCAAGACCCTTCATCACAGCTGCCCCTTCCTTGATGTCATTCAAGAGGAGGGATTCCCAGGTCCTGGGGTAGGATGGGGACACGTTTGGAAGGGAGATGAGAATCATTCTGCCCACCACACAGGTCCAGTCCTGCCATTTTTAAAGACCTGAGCAAGTTTCCAAAAGATTGTCAGGCCCCCCTGTTCGTGCATGAAGAATGGGGAGAAAAAAGCGGGTCCGTGCCTGCCGCTGTGAGGACGCGGTTCATTCCTGCGTGTAAGGACTTGTGTGCTCACTCTACGAAAGCAGTTCCCTGCCCCTCTCGTTTCTGGTTCCCTGTTTCCCAAAACCCTACTCAGGAGCAACCAGAGTCAACTTTATTGACCTGTAACATTAGTTTCCGGTCTACAACATGGCTGAGCGTTGTCATGTACAGCAAAATGGTCATACTAAGCCTCAGAAACACCTGTCATCATACCTGCTTGCAAAAATTTTGTGTGATGACGACCTTTAGGATTTAGCAACTTTCTTTCTTTTTTTTTTTTTTATAGTTTATTGTCAAGTTGATTTCCATACAACACCCAGTGCTCATCCCCACAAGTGCCCTCCTCCGTGCCCATCACCCCCCTTCCCCCGCACACCCATCAGTCCTCAGTTTGTTCTCAGCATTCAGGGTCTCTCATGGTTTGCCTCTCTCCCTCTCCCCCACCATTTCCCCCCTTCTTCTCCCCCACGGTCCTCCATTAAGTTCCTCCTGATCCTCCTATACGTGCAGACATATGGTATTTGTCCTTCTCTGCCTGACTTATTTCGCTCAGCATAACACCCTCAAGGTCCATCCATGTTGCTACACGTGGCCAGATTTCATTCTTTCTCATTGCCATGTAGTATTCCATGGTATAGATAAACCACATCTTCTTGATCCATTCGTCCGTTGATGGACACTTAGGCTCTTTCCATGTTTTGGCTATTGTGGAGAGTGCTGCTATGAACATTGGGGTACATGTGCTCCTATGCATCAGCATTTCTGTATCCCTTGGGTAAATTCCTAGCAGTGCTATTGCTGGGTCATAGGGGCGTTTTATTGTTAATTCTGTGAGGAACCTGCACGCTGTTTTCCAGAGGGGCTGCACCAGCTTTCAAATGTCCAGTATTCACTGTAGTCAGCCTGCTATGTATAATATGTTCCCAGCACTTATTTCCAAAGACATCTTCTTCCTCAGTGTTTCTGTCCCAGACCCCAGATGCCACGAGTGTATGTAGTAAAAATTGAGAGTTTGTGCCCCGTCGGGAAGTTCACGCTGAAGCATGTAGAGGATTTAGCCTTTGCACCTCCGTGGAAGCTGGCGCCTGGTTAACGGTTTCCTGTAGATTTGCTCACCTCCTTGGCCTCTCTTGAAAACAACATTTATCATGTTCAGAAGGCACTACTTCATGGACAGTTACTTCGGATAAAACAGAACAAAACTTAAAAACAAAAAAAAAAAAAGCCAGCTTCCTTCTGAGGGAGAAGGTTATAACCTGCTAATTTCTCAACAGCTTCACAAACTAAATATATTCCCAACAAATTTCATTGTGGGTTTTGTGCTTCAAATCACAGTCTGCTATGTAAATGACCTAGAATATACATTTATTTATTGATTTATTTATTATTAGTGTCAAAAGGTGTGATCTGTATTCAAGACCGTATTATATGTTACCTTTTCAGAAGGTTTTACCATGTTAATGCCCTATTAACAGTGTATGAGAATATGTATTCTCAACATACTCTTACCAGTAATGAATATTATCTAGTTTAAATCTTTGACAATTTTATTTTATTTGTTTACTTTATGAATCTATAAACTAATTTATTGCATACTACATTAATAGTAAATATATTACATACATACAAAATTATGGAAAGTTTTAGATAAAATGCAGGCCTATTAATAATATATTTCTTTTCTTTGTTTAAATCATTGAAAAATTTTAAAAGTATACTCATGATAATTTAACATTTTAATTTTAAAAAATCTTTAATATTTATTTAGTTTTGAGACACAGAGTGTGAGCAGGGGAGGGGCAGAGAGAGAGAGGGAGACAGAGAGTCTGAAACAGGCTCCAGGCTCTGAGCTGTCAGCACAGAGCCCGATGCGGGGCTTGAACCCACAAACTGTGAGATCATGACTTGAGCCAAAGTCAGACACGGAACTGACTGAGCCACCCTGGCGCCTCTGCTTATGGCAGTTTTAAAAAGGTGGCCTAAATCAATCCATGACCACCTAGTATAAAGTGTCTGTGAGGCTGTATTAGGTTTTATTTTTCTACAGGATTTTCCTACCTAATTCTGCTATTCAAATAATTCTCCAGAAATAAATTAGGGAGCGAGGAATCTCCTTAAAACACAGGGAAGTAGTTGTTCCTGTGATTCTCAGTGCACTTCCATCTGGGCACTTGAAGTTTGAAGAGTCGTGTGGAAAATGTACCCAGGGCGTCATTGACGTGGCTGGGATGTACGTGAAAATAATGTTAGTTTGAAAAAAAATACAGAAAAGGACTATGACCAAGGCACAGTTCTTTAAATATGGGGTTTTTGAAACAATGCATTAAATTCACAGTGTATTTTCAGCTTTCATGTATCAAGATGTTGGTGTAATTTTATTGATCTGAAATATCAAACCACTTTAGAAAAATGAATTATTGAGGTCATACGTTTTGATTTTCCTTGCTCATGAAAATGGACTTTGTCTGAGTTTTTCCATCATGTCTCAGCATGACAGTAATTTTATCCTTAAAGGGGAAAAATATTTATACCCTGAAATAATGGATGGATAACCGAGGCATGCGGTAGTTTCTCTCATGCTTCTTCCAGAAAAATGAGTAAAATTGCTGAAAATTGTCCTGTCAGATATAGGGTAGACTTAGGCTGAAAAAATGCAATACTTTGTTTTATATTTGGTCTCCTGAATTTATATGTTAGCACCTAAATAAAGTCGTAGGGCTGTACTTCTCAAAATGAGAAAAAAAGAATGCAACCAAAATGAATATTAATACTGAGAATGCGAATATACTGGATGGAATCTAAATAAGAGTATAGAAGCTAAACAAATGTGTTTGGTGTGCCCTGTGAAAGGGCTGTCCCAAATACATTCCCCAGCCAAATTCAGTCCTTTATGAAAGCAACTAGAGCAGACAAACACTCGGTCTGAAGCTTTGAAGGGCGTTTCTACGAAAAAAACATTGCACAACTTCCCCTCCTCTGTTACCTGAAAATTCTCAGTCTCTGGACTTTTTGTACCTCTCTGATGTGTGTGTCTCTGTGTGTGTGTGTGTGTGTGTGTGTCTGTGTCTGTGTGTCTGTGTGTAGACGGATGTGGCAGATGAGGGTACATAAACGGAAGAATGGATCGCTAGAAAAGATACGAGTCACAGAAAAGACAGGAGACCCATGAATACGTACAGATGACCTGTGAACTTCTCTGTACACACATACAGATACACATGTTGTCACTGTCGATTTTGGTTCAGTAAAATTGAGCCAAAGACATACGCATCTGAAATGTTTTTGGGCTGCATGCACATCATTAGTTTCTGTGACGTTTCGCCATTGAACTTTCACCATCCATTTATGTAAAGATTTCTGTTCCTCCGTCCTTGCCGTGTTCAGACCTTCTGAGCTTGGCAGCAGCTCTACTCATGGAGCGAAGTAGCTTCCGCATGGGTGTATCTGCACGTTGCCCTGGGAGAGTGCGTCGCACCTTACTCTGTGTCCAGGAAGCCAGATGACCAAACACTAGGCATCAGTCTCTTGCATCATCTCTTCACTCACAAGCCGTTTGGGGATTCCTCCTTTTCAACAGCAGATGATTGAAATTTGCACTTAAATCCAAAACATTCCAGGGGGCACTTTTATAAGAATTTTGTTGCCAGGTGAGTGTAGAATGAGAGTGTTCCTCACCACTCATCTGAGTCCTGTATTTCCCTCATTCCATCACCGTTAGACTGATATCTTGCGCACGTGGATCCTCTCGAGGTTTCAACAGTGGGGATCGCAGTCACGAGATTTAAGGACAAAGCTGCACAGAGTGTTTTCTGTCAACCTTCTGGGAGTGTCCAGCCTCTTCCGTAATTCTTGTTACTGGACTTCCTTATTTTTTAAGCGGGTCTCAGTCATAAGCTGTTTTCAGCTGATTCTCAACTACAATGGTAGATACGTATGCTGTCCTTATATTCGCGGCACTGTGTGACTATTCCTAGGATAGACAGGCTTTCTGTGTGGTGTCCAGGAAATTTAACTGGCTTTGTTGAAAGGTGAGATGTGTTCTTCCTATTTTTACCCAAACGGGTCACTGGGTGCGCAGTGATTCCTAACAATTACGTGGTCGCGAGAACCTTCAGTGTGAGAGGAATGGCCCTTTTCTCTCCGTGTAAAGCTGTTACACAGAGCTGTTGATTACCTCTGTATACACTCCTGGCTGATGGGAATGAGACTGTATTGGCTCCCTGGGGTGTCATTTGTAACCTACAATCATGGGGCCTCCATATTTGGGAAAGGCCCAGAGGTCGTTATAAAATTACACATGAAAACTTTTCCTTTCAGTTCCATTCAAGACGTCTGTAGTCTAGATTCGGTGAGTAAATCTGCCCAAATCGCTAAAAGTCAAGCCACTTTTTCACGTTCACTGATGACCCATCCTTGGATCTGACTGTGTAATAATTAGAACATCACCTGTTAGCTCTTCCAGAGGTCATCACCGAAATAAAGGTAACGTGAAGCACCAGTACGTAGGCTTTTCTAAGTAGAAAATCTCATAAGTTTAGCCAAACATACATCAACAGCCTTCATATGTAGTGAATCTTTTTTTTTTTAATGTTTTTTAATGTTTTATTTATTTCTAGGAGAGAAGAGAGACAGCGTGAGCAGGGGAGGGTCAGAGAGAGAGGCAGACACAGAATCTGAAACAGGCTCCAGGCTCTGAGCTGGCAGTCAGCACAGAGCCCGACGCGGGGCTCGAACCCACGAACCGTGAGATCATGACCCAAGCGAAAGTCGTCGGACACTTAACCGACTAAGCCACCCAGGCGCCCCATATGTAGTGAATCTTTAATGTTTATTTTTGAGAGAGAGACAGAGCATAAGTGGGGAAGGGACAGAGAGAGAGGGAGACACAGAATCTGAACCAGGCTCCAGGCTCTGACCGGGACTCGAACTTGGGAATGGCGAGATCACACCTGAGCAGAAATCGGAAACCGAACCGACTGAGCCATCCGGGCGCCCCACGTAGTGGCTCTTTAAGCAGGTGATGTGAAGGCTTCTTTGAAGTATAATTCAAGTGAACCAACCTGCACTGTTAAATGTTTGCTTTCAAAATGGATTATTTTACAAAATGTACACATTCATTTAGTAACGATGACAGCAATCATGAGGCCATTGATTTTAAAAATGTTTCAAGAATCAAAGATATTTAATTATTCTGACAGCAGCTTAGACTCGCATTTAATATCTGCTCCACCTTTGTGTAATGACAGTTTGTAGTGCGGGGTTGAGATACAGTTTGTGAAATTCAGGATCACTCAGAAAGAGGAGGCCTGAATAGCTGATTCCAGACCAGTCTCCCTTATCAGCAGACATGGGCAATTCACACCCACCACCACCACCACCACACCACACAGTTTGCATAAAATATGCATTGTGCTCAGTTGGGGTTCATTGTAGGAAAGCATTCTCGATGCTAGAATATTTCATATAATTCTCCCATATTAGTGGTCATCTGAATTGATGCTGTTATAAGTAAATGGAAAAAAAGTCAGTAAAATTCCACAAATGTTCATGAACAGATACTCGCAGGAAATGAACTCAAAGGAGCTTTCTGAACACAGGGAAGAGCACCGGGAGTTCCTATAGCAAATAATGTACGTAGGCTACTGAGGAAGGGAAATCTTGGTCCCTTCCATCCTCACTTCTGCTCTCCATTCCACTAGCTAGGAATGGAAACATCAGTTTTAGGAACTGAATAGAGCGAAAATTGTCCTATCAATGATGAGATGGTACACAGAAAACCCACATGATTCTACAGAGGGCTGGTCAAACCAGTAGGGCTCTTTGTGTTAGATACAGTATCAACAGGGGCGCCTGGGGGGCTCAGTCGCTTCTTGTCCAACTTCGGCTCAGGTCAGCATCTCACGGTTTGTGGGTTTGAGCCCCGCGTCGGGCTCTGTGCTGACAGCTCAGAGCCCGGAGCCTGTTTCGGATTCTGTGTCTCCCGCTTTCTCAGCTTCTCCCCTGCTCACGCTGTCTCTCTATCTCAAAAATGAATAAACATTAAAAAGAAAATTTTAGATACAATACCAAATTGTAAAAGCCAGTTTCATTCTCTGAAATGGTAATAATCATTTAGAAAATGTGGATAAGCATGTAATTTTAGTGGCAACATCAACACTTTCCTTGGCATAATATATTCAAGACCTAGTAAATAAAGATTCTGTTTTTCTCTAAATTAAATCTCCAACTCAATAAAATTCACATTCTTGTACAGACTCTGCAGGTAACACTTGTAAACTTCAGAACCAGCTATGAATAGTTAAACCTTTGAGACGGTATATGAAAATAGGAAATATGTCAAAAACTAAAACCAAAAATGAAAAGTTTAATTCAGTTAACTAAAAAATTCTGTCCATTCGGTGTTAGAGCTAGGTAGGTGAAGCATCTAATTTGGAGAATTTCCAACCTATTTAACCAACAAATAGAAAAATATAATACAGGGGCACCTAGGTGGCTCAGTCGGTTGAGTGTCCGACTTTGGCTCAGGTCACGATCTCACAGTTCATGGGTTCAAGCCTCGCGTTGGGCTCTGTGCTGACAGCTCGGAGCCTGGAGCCTGTTTCAGATTCTGTGTGTCCCTCTCTCTCTGCCCCTCCCCTGCTCATGCTCTGTCTCTCTCTCTCTCTCTCAGAAATAAATTTAAAAAAAAAAAGAAAAGTAAAGTATAATACTATATGCATGCATACACCCTAGTATTTAAATGGGAAAAAATTTAATGTTTTATTTATTTTTGAGGGAGCGTGAGTGGGAGAGGGGAAGAGAGAGAGGGAGACACAGAATTGGAAGCAGGCTCCAAGCTCTGAGCTGTCAGCACAGAGACTGACCCGGGACTTGAACTCATAAACCGTGAGATCATGACCTGAGCCGAAGTCGGACACCCAACCGACTGAGTCCCCCAGGCCTCTGAGAGATAATTATTTAGAACTCAAACGTGAAACCTTTTTAAGTTCAAGCATGAAATGTAAATTCAGTCAACAACATAGAGGGTCAGAGAGAGAGGCAGACACAGAATCTGAAACAGGCTCCAGGCTCCGAGCTGTCAGCACAGAGCCTGACCCGGGACTTGAACTCATAAACCGTGAGATCATGACCTGAGCCGAAGTCGGACGCCCAACCGACTGAGTCCCCCAGGCCTCTCAGAGATAATGATTTAGAACTCAAACANACCCGGGACTTGAACTCATAAACCGTGAGATCATGACCTGAGCCGAAGTCGGACACCCAACCGACTGAGTCCCCCAGGCCTCTGAGAGATAATTATTTAGAACTCAAACGTGAAACCTTTTTAAGTTCAAGCATGAAATGTAAATTCAGTCAACAACATACCATACTCAGGAAGTTGGCCAAAACAACGTNCTGTTTTATATATGAACGAAAAGATAACCACAAACTCTAAGTCTATAGCAGATACACAGAAAATAAAGAAAGCCAAGTATAACACTAAAAAAAGCCATTAATAACAAAGAAAGAGGATGAGAAGAAACAGACTAGTACAAAAACAACCAGCAAACAATCAAATGGAAAGCAGTACATACCTATACATAACTTTCTTTTAATTTTTTNAACTCTAAGTCTATAGCAGATACACAGAAAATAAAGAAAGCCAAGTAGAACACTAAAAAAAGCCATTAATAACAAAGAAAGAGGGTGAGAAGAAACAGAACTAGTGCAAAAACAACCAGCAAACAATCAAATGGAAAGCGGTACATATCTATACATAACTTTCTTTTAATTTTTCTTAAATGCTTATTTTTGAGAGAGAGAGTGCAAGTGGAAGAGGGGCAGAGANCAGTTGCCCACCTCTGGCTGGATTCTAAACGGCCCTCTGGTTCAGAATGCACGTTGGTATCGCTGCAGAAAACCCAGTGTAAGAAACACCCGTGAGCCAGCCGCAGCTCCAGCCAGCAGAAGTCACCAGGCACACATAGAAATTAACATACACATGAACATTTCTTCAGACTTAGGAGAAATAGCTGTTCCAACTAATTCATAGAAACAAACACGAAATCAAGCAAAACGAGGAGACAGAGGAATATGGTTTAAATGAAAGAAACACAAAACCTCAGGAAAAGAACTTAATAGAACAGAGATCAACAATATGTCTGATAGAGAGTATAAAGTAATAATTGTGATGTGGTCACTAGACTGAACAGTGGATAAGCTTAGTGAGAACCTCAGTAAACATAGAATATATAATAAAGAACCAATCAAAGCTGAAAATACAGTAGCGGAAATGAAGAATGCAATGAAATAGAGGGAATCAACCAGATATTAGAGTGTGCAGAGGAATGGACCAGTGGCCTGGAAGACAGCAATGGAAAACATCTGAGCTGAACAGCAAAAACGAAAACATTTATAAAATGAGGATTGGTTACAGGGTCTCTGGAACATCAACTGAACAAATATTCGCATTACAGGGGTCCCAGAAGAAGAGACAGAAAGGGGCAGAAAACTTGAAGAAAAATAGCTGAAAACTTCTTGAATCTAGGGAAAGCTATCTAGCTTCAGGAAGCACAGAGTTGCAAAAAACTATGAACCCAGGGACTCCACAGCAAGACACATCATAATGTGAAAGATTAAAGACAGAATTTTAAAAGCAGGAAGGAAGAAGCAACCGCTACACGCAAGGGAAACCTTGTAAGATTATCAGCTGATTTTTTCCACAGAAACTTGGCAGAGCAGAGGGCGTGGTAGTTAAAGTTGCCAACCAAGAATTCTCTACCCAACAAGGTTGTCATTCAAAATTGAAGGGGAAAGTTTCCCAAACAAAAGTTAAAGTTCATCAGACTCAGGTCACAGTCTCCGTTGGTGACGATCAGCCCTGCATTGGGCTCTGCACTGGCAGAGTGGAGCCTGCCCAGCATTCTCTCTCTCTTTCTGCCCCTCCCCCAGGGAGGACTTTAAGTGGAAAAGGCCATAATTAGAACAAAATTATGAAAGGAAAAAATGCCATGTGTAAAACTAAAGATACAGTAAATGGGGAACAGCACTCACTTATAAGGCTATTATGAGGGTTGGAACACAACAGTAGTATAATTTATTATATCTGAAAATTTTGTTACGGGGACCCAAAAAGATGTATAATATGACATGTACATAAAATGTGGAGGGGGAGGTAGCAATGAACTTGTTTTGCAGTGTGTTTGAGCTTCAGTGACCATCAACTTAATATACACCACTGTTTTATGTATGAACGAAAAGATAACCACAAACTCTAAGTCTATAGCAGATACACAGAAAATAAAGAAAGCCAAGTAGAACACTAAAAAAAGCCATTAATAACAAAGAAAGAGGGTGAGAAGAAACAGAACTAGTGCAAAAACAACCAGCAAACAATCAAATGGAAAGCGGTACATATCTATACATAACTTNCAGTGTGTTTGAGCTTCAGTGACCATCAACTTAATATACACCACTGTTTTATATATGAACGAAAAGATAACCACAAACTCTAAGTCTATAGCAGATACACAGAAAATAAAGAAAGCCAAGTATAACACTAAAAAAAGCCATTAATAACAAAGAAAGAGGATGAGAAGAAACAGACTAGTACAAAAACAACCAGCAAACAATCAAATGGAAAGCAGTACATACCTATACATAACTTTCTTTTAATTTTTTTTAAATGCTTATTTTTGAGAGAGAGAGTGCAAGTGGAAGAGGGGCAGAGAGAGAGGGAGACAGAGTCCGAAGCAGGCTTCAGGCTCTGAGCTGTCAGCACAGAGCCCAACGTGGGGCCTGAATCCACGAGCTGCGAGATCATAATCTGAACCAAGGTTGGATGCTTAACCGACTGAGCCACCCAGGCGCCCTGATAATACTTTAAATGTAAACGGTCTAAATGCTTCAATAAAAGACATAGGGTGCCTGAATGGGTAAAACAAAACAAATCTGTATGCTGCCTACAAAAGATGGACTTCAGACCTAAAAATACATGCAGGCTGAAAGTGAAGGGATGGAAAACGTGATTCCATGCAAATATATGTGCAGGAGAAATCAGGGGAGCAATAATTACATCAGAAAAAAATAGGCATTAGGGGCACCTGGGAGGCTCAGCCAGTTAATGTCCAATGCTAGATTTCTGCTCAGGTCACGATCTCACAGTTCGGGAGTATCAGACCTGCATCAGGGTCTGTGCTGGCAGTATGGAGCCTGTTTAGGATTCTCTCTCTCTCCCTCTCTCTCTGCCCCTACCCAGTGCTCTCTGTCTCTCTGTCTCTCTTCCTCTCAAACTAAATAAACAAATCTCAAAAAAAAAAAAAAAAATGACTTTACAACAAAGACTTTAACAGGAGACAGAAAAGAGCGTTACATAATTATAAAGAGGTCAGTGCGACAAGAGGCTGTAACAGTTGTAAAGATCTACTAGCTCAGAATGGGAGCACCGAAATACTTGAAGCAGATATTTACAGACTTAAAGGGAGAAATAGAGAATAATACAATAATAGCAGGGACTGTAACATCCTACTTACATCAATGGATAGATCATCCAGGCGGAAAATCAACAAGGAAAAAGTGTCCCTGAATGACACATTATACCAGATGGACTTAACACCTGTAGATAGAACCTTATACACAGAATACAGTATAAACCTGTTCAAATGCAAATGGAATATTCTATGAGATAGACCACATGTTAGGCCACAAATGAAGTCTCTGTTCACTTAAGAAGATTGGAATGATAGCAAGACTCCAGGGGGGCTCTGTTGGTTGAGTGTCTGACTTTGGCTCAGGTCATGATCTCATGGTTCATGTGTTTAAGCCTCTGGGATTTGCTTTGGATTCTCTCTCTCTCTCTCTCTCTCTCTGTATCTCTCTCTCTGTCTCCCTCTCTCTGTCTTCCCCCTGTCTCTCTCTCTCTCTGTCTCTCTCTGCTTCTCCCCTGCATATACTGTCATTCTCTCTTTCTCTCAAAAATAAACAAACATTAAAAACTAAAAAGATTAGAATCATATTGTGCATGTTTTCTGACCACACAGTATGAATCTAGAAATCAATTACAGGAAAAATAGTGGAAAAAACCCCCACAAAAATGTGGAGGCTAAACAACATGGTGCTAGATAACCCACAGGCCAATGAAGAAATCAGAGGAAATGAATTTCAAAAAGATAGAAATCATTTCATGCGTCTTTTCTGATCGCAATGATATGAAAGTAGAAATTCCAAGAAAAAAAAATTGAGAAAGAACACAAAATACATGGAGGGTAAATAACATGCTACTGAACAGTGGATGGATCAACCAACGAGGCAAACAGGAAATCAGAAAATACGTGGAGATGAATGAAAGTGGAATCACAGCAGTCCAAAATCATTGGGATGCAGCAACAACTCTTCTAAGAGGGAAGATTATAGCAAGACAAGCCAGCCTCAGGAAGCATGAAAAATCTCATATGAATAACCTAACTTCACACTTACATAATCTAGAAAAAGAACAAAATCTAAAGCAGATAAGAATAAATATTAGAGCAGACATAAATTGAGGCTAAAACATGATAGAACAGATCAATTAAACTGGGAGCTCATTTTTTGAAAAGATCAACAAAACTGGTAAACCTTTAGCCAGACTAATCAAGGAAAGAAGAAAGACGACTCAAAATCAGGAATCACAGAGGAGAAATAACAACCAAAACCACTACAAAAGTATGAGAAATAAATTGAGCAACAAATTGGGACAACCTAGAAAAAATGGATATATTCCTAGAAACATAGAGCTATCCAAAAGCAAATCAGGAAGAAAGAAAATTTGTACATACTTTTACTAGCGATTAAAATAGAATCAGTGATCAAACCTTTCAATGAACAAAAGTCCAGGACCAGATGGCTTCACAGGTAAATTCTACCAAAGATATAAAGAAAAGTTAACGACTGTTCTTTTCCAACTATTCCAAAAACTAGAAAAAGAAAGAAAACTTCAAGATTCATTCTAAGAGGCCAGAATTACTCTGAAACCAAAACTGGATAAAAACAGTATGGAAAAAGAAAACCACACACCGATATCTTTTATGAATATGGATGCAAAAATTCTCAACAGAATATTAGCAACACAAATCCAATAATGCATTAAAAATCATTCACCATGATTAAGTGGGGTTTATACCAAGGATGCCATATGGCTCAGTATTTCACAAATCAGTATGATACATGACACTAGAGAAAGGCAAAATCCATATGATCATCTCAATAGATGCAGTAAGAGTACTTGGCCAATTACAGCATCCATTAATGATTAAAACTCAGAGAAGATTTAGAGGGAACAGACGTCAGCATACTAAAGGCCATGTATGAACAACCCAGAGCTAACACCATACTTGATGGTGAAAACCTGAATGCTTTTCCTGAAAGATCGGGAAGAAGAGAATGATGTCCATTCTCACCACTTTTATTCAACATAGTAATAGAAGTCCTAGTGCAGCTGTCAGACAAGAAAAATAAATAAAGGCTTCCAGATTGATAAGGAAGAAGTAAAACTTTCACCGTCTGCAGATGACATGATATTATATATAGAAAGCCCTACAGACTTCACCAAAAAAAACTGCTAAAATCGAGAAATGAATTCGGTAATATACAGAAATCTGTTGCTTTTTTAAACATTAAGCAGAAGGAGAAATTAAGTAAATAAACCCATTTATAATTGCACCAAAAAGAATAAAATATCTAGGAATAAACTTAAACGAGGAGGTGAAGACCTGAACTCTGAAAATTGTAAAATGTTGAAAAAAGAAATTAAAGAGGACACAAATGGAAAAATATTCAAAGATTATGAATTGAGAGAATATTGTTAAAATGTCCATACTACCCAAATCAGTATACAGATTCACTTTGTTAAAATACCACTAGCATTTTCCACAGGACTAGAACCGTCCTAACACTCACATGAAAACAACCTTGAAGAAAAATCAAGATATTCTAAAAAGCCGTAGTAATCAAAACAGTATGGTACTGGCACAAACACAGACATCAGATCAAATCGGGCAGAATAAAGAGTCTAGAAATAGACCCATGCTCTTACGGTCAATTAAACTAGGACAAAGAGGCAAGAATATGCAGTGGGAAAAATTATTTTTCAAAAAATGGTGCTGGTAAAACTGGACAGTAACACGCAAAAGACTGAATTGGACCACTTCTTACACGATACACAAAAATAGCCTCAAGATAGATTAAGCATCTAAATGTGAGACCTGAGACTAAAATTTCTAGAAGAAAACATAAGCGCCAATCTCTTTGACATCGGCAGTAGACAGCGTTTTGCTAAATCGGTCTCCTTGGCAAGGGAAGCAAAGCAAAATTAAACTATCGGAACTACAGTTAGATGCACAGGAAAGGAAACCATTAACAAAATAAGAAGATAAGCTACTGAATTTGAGAAGATATTTGCAAACGATGTATTCAAAAGGGGTTAATATCTAAAATATATACAGAACTTACACACCACCAATAAATCAAACCCAATTAAAAAATGGGCAGCGGACCTGAACACATATTTTCCAAAAACATACACACAGGCGACCGACACATGGAAACGTGCTACAAATCAGTAATCATCACCAAAATGCAAATCAAAACCACAAGGAGATACCACCTCACACCTGTCAGAATGGCTAAAATAACACAGGAAATAATAATTGCTAGTTAGGATGTAGCAAACAAGGCACATGTCTGCACTGTTGGTGGGAAAAACCCTATGATCCAGTAATCCCACTACTGTCTAGTTAATGAAAACACAAACAGTAATTTGAAACAATATATGCACCCCCATGTTTATTGCAGCATTATTTACAATAGCCAAAATATAGAAGCAGCCCAAGTATCCGTTAATAGACAAATTGCCATCAAAGATGTGGCATATACAGCTTGTGAGTTCGAGCCCTGCGTCGGGAGCCTGCTTCAGAATCTGTGTTTCCCTCTCTCTCTGCCTCTCTACCACTCATGCTCTGTCTCTTTACCTCTCTCAAAAAAAAAAAAAAATTTTTTTTTAAAAAAGATGTGGTATATATCCACAATAGCATATTACTCAGCTGTAGCAAAGAATGCACATTTGCCATTTGTAACAACGTGGGTGGTTCGACAGGGTATAATGCTACGTGAAAGAAGTCCGTCAAAGGCAGACAAATGCCGTATGATTTTGCTCGTAGGTAGAATTTAAGAATCAAAACAAGAGAAGAGGAAGAAAAACAGACTTCCAAATACAGAGAACTGATCATTATCAGAGGAGAGTCATGACTGCTGAGTAATGCATGGAATTATAGGATTGTGTTATAAAACTGAAAATAACAGAAGTATAATTAACTGTGTGTTAATATAGTTAATACATATGCATGAATAAAGAAACAACAAAACAGGAAGAAGTCATTGGTATTCAGTAATTTATTCCACTTCCTATCTCGGGACTTTTGTCATTTTCTCAGACGGGTCACAGACTTCGGTGTTCTTCTGTCTTTCTTAAAATACTAGCTTTGAATTGGTGTTTTGTAAGAGGCATCTAATGGGAAAATGAACGTTGCACATGATCAGAAGACCCTTATGCCACATGCATTTCTGGCAAGTTCCTCACCATCTCTCACATTAGAATCTGTGGCTCGTGGTGCCCTATGAAGGAGCACAGTGGTTGTCTGCACTGTAAATGTGTGGATTTGGGCTAAATTCAAAATGAAGACGGGGAAGCGTGTTACATCTAGGGCTGAAGAGATATGTAGCCGCCCAGAGTGACCAGGCTTTCTGTTGGAACCAGATTTGGTTGTTAGAAATCGAAACAACCATCTATCCCGACTTTCTCAAGGGTCTTTATTAAGAAGGGATGCTCTATCTTGTCAAATGCTTTTTCTGCACCTATCAACAGGATCATATGGTTTTTAGATTTTCTTTTGTTGATGTGATGTGTCACATTGATTGTCACATTGANCTATCCCGACTTTCTCAAGGGTCTTTATTAAGAAGGGATGCTCTATCTTGTCAAATGCTTTTTCTGCACCTATCAACAGGATCATATGGTTTTTAGATTTTCTTTTGTTGATGTGACATGTCACATTGATTGTCACATTGGTTGNGTGGAGGAGGGCACTTGTGGGGATGAGCACTGGGTGTTCTATGGAAACCAACTTGACAATAAGCTCTTTAAGGAAAACAAAAAAAGAAATCGAAACAACTAGAAAAAGATGATCTTACCTTGTATACTTCATACTCATGTGGCTCCTTATAACCTGAATCTACTTATGCCAAAGATGATGATGTAGAACCGAAGGCGAAAAGCAGGCAACCCAGAATTCCTTTTTCCTTCAACCTTCCTTGCTTATCAGAAAGCTGAATGTAGAGCGTTGGCAGAACATTTGTATACCAAGAAGTGCAATGAAATTAGCTGAATTAGTCTTGTACAGTGTTTCCATGGTTTTTTAAATTGTGACATATTTACTTAGACACATGCTGGAAAATCCAGATTGAAATTGCAGTGATTCTGAATACAATATAAATGCTCCGATACTGAGATGTAAAGCCCATGTTGCACAATGTATATAGGTAAAAGTAAAAGCCAGGTCAGTGACTTAGTATTTTAATTAGAACATTAAATAGCAAATTAAAAAAAAAGGCAGTACAAGCTGAGAGAAAGAATGGAAAAAGCTTTGTATTATAGTCGTGTTAACAGTACGAACGGTATGGGCAGTCTCTTCTTCCAGGTGTCAGAGAGTAAATATTTGCAGCCCCATGAGTTGTAAAGATGCTATTGCAGTAACCCCGGATACCATGAGAACACCTACACAAAATACAAAACATGAATGGGTGCGGCTGTGTTTCAATAAAACTTTATCTATAAAAACAGACGCTAGACAGGACTTGGTCCAGGCTAGCTCACAGATACCCTAAACACTGTACTGTCTGTTATCCTTATCGATTGAAACACAAAGTCTCTCCTGAAACCTCACCATGTATTTTAGATATGAAGGCTTCACGGTCGTGAATCATTTGCATGATGTTTGGGAGAAGTGGTAGATGTCATTTATGCTCGCATTTTCACAGGGGGCAGGTAGAGGTGGTGACTGACTGAGGTGGCTCCTTGTGGCTCATTCCATCTACCTTCATGCTGCTCATCAGGGGGGCTGGGGGGTGGGAGACACCATGGCTGTAGGGATCTAACCCTTCTGTCTCCCACAGCTCTGGGTCACGCTCTCCCAGAACTGTAATCCTTAAAATAGACCCGAGAAAGCCGCCCACAGATCTTGCCGGGGGCATGAATGTTTCATGCCCTCCGAGTACAGAATCTGGGCAGTTTTTACTCTTTTCACTTTGGCTCAACAGAAGTAGTGCGGCGTTCCATGAATACTTGATGCACGGGTAGGATTTCGGATAATAAATCTCGATGCCAAGTGTAGCATTTCCGTCTTGCTACGGGCAAGACTAAAACATATGGATGTGTAAAACTCGATCCATAGGAGGCATCAGCTCTCCTTTTTTTTTTTCTTTCTTCTCTTCCGGAGTTCAGCGCTGATGAAAGTGTCAATGGAAGAATTATGTTCTGACTTCCCGCAGGTTTACAGAACATTTCTTCTGACAGTACCTGCCAATTATTTCTCTCCTCAAGGTTTCTGGTTCTACAAGGAAGTTTCCAGTTGAACCAAAAATTTCTCTGCGAGCTCTTTGGTGTTACAAGGATGCACTTCTGTAAGCGGTATACCTCCTTTCCAGGAGATGCTTGCTGGCCATCTTACTGAGGAATCAGCTCAATCAGGTGGAAGGAATTTAATGGTGGGCCATTCCAGCAATTTGGAAATGAAGCAGAACAAACATTCCAGCAGTTGCCAGAATGTTTTAAAAAGACACTGAGATAGCAGGAAGTGGAAGCGTCCGTAAACTAGGTCTTCATATACTTGCGGCGGCTGGATGTGGTCTATGACAGTATTTCCTTTTTGGAATTCTTTCATGAGATTTTTTTTTTAGTGCAAAGATTGTAACATTATTAAGCTCAATAGAAATACGTATGAAAATAAGTTCTAATATAAGTATAATTTTAAAATGTACATTTAGAGACGCCTGGGTGGCTCAGTCAGTTAAGCATCCAACTTGGGCTCAGGTCAGGTTCTCACAGTGTGTGGGTTCAAGCCCCGCATCGCGCTCTGTGCTAACAGCTCAGAGCCTGGAGCCTGCTTCAGATTCTGTATCTGCCTTTCTCTCTGTGTCATCACTGCTCATGCTTTGTCTCTCTTTCAAAAATAAATAAACATTGATAAAAAATAACGTATACATATGTAGAAAAAATTCTCAAGGAATCTCTAATATGCAATTTCATATTGCCATTGAAAATGTCAGTAAGCAATATGTTGCAAATATTTTTTAAATTTACATTAGAAGTACGTTAAGGTATGCATGTTTTGCAAGTTATTCTCCTTTCTGTTCTGCCTGGACCTGGCCAGTCTTTTCCGTGCCATGGATGTAGTTCACCTTGTCTGCAAACACTGGAATGTGCTCCCTCCTCCTGGGAACCCAAACGTCTTCCCGTGTTCTCTTTTACAGTAATAGCGGAAGGCACTGTCAGGGCCTTTGTGTGAACCGATGAAAGCATGTCTTCGGGATATTTAGTTCCTTAGGGCTCCTTGTAAATACTACACTCAGATGTCCTCAGGTTTATACATTGGAATCTCCGGCCCGGGAACGGTGTTGTCCACTTACATGGCGACCAGGCAGGAGATGCGAGACCCCACTCCGTTTGTCCAGAAACCACAGCTCACTTAACCATGTCCTGCTTCTCCTATGAAGGACATTGCTGAGGGTCATGAAGAGAAAGGTTTTCCGCTTTAGACGATGTGAAACTGCTTCTCAGAAATGGTGTCCTGTTCCCTTTTCTACGATTTCCTGACAGTGCATATAGCGGGTGTTTAAATTTTTGCAAAGCTACTGGCTGAGAAGTTCCATTTAGTTGTTATAACATGCCTCGCATTACGAGTGGATTAAAATATTAAACCGGGTGTTTGAATCCAAAGGCAAATTGACAGTGATGAATACTTGTATTGTCTAATTAAATGTTGATATTCCAGTAGGCACTCTGCCTGATTCACAGAAGAAATCGTAACTGTTTGTAGAAATGTGCGCACAAGGCACTGAAAAGACTCAAATACTTCATTTTGTTGAATGCTGATACGACGTGGTACCTGCTCTTTAATTTGTCTCATACTTGCCAGTTAAAAATGTTTTTTTATGCTTGAGAAGTTCCTCGCTAGAATATGTCATTTAGGAAGGAGCCAGACTTGTGAGAAAGTATGTTGCCCGGTATTATACAGAATATACCCACCACAGGAGGAAAAAGCTTTGCGACTGTGAAGCACAGTTTGAATGACGTAAGTTATAACCACTTCTGTAGTTTTAAAAAATCTTCTAACTCGTCTTAAAAACAGTCAGTTTGCTCACTTTGCAACCTAAACATAAATGGTGTCTAGGAATGTCGATCTGCAGCGTGTATGTAAAAATACATGTATGAAGAAAGAAGAAAAGCTTTTTGGCAGCCTGCTAACATAGTTTTGGAAGCAGGTGCCCATATGTTTGATACCTTATCGAATCTTAGCTTCGGTTGAGCTTAGCACTGGTCTGTGTGTGCCCTGTCTTGTCTATGTGCTGCTCTGTCACGAGTCACTTTTCATTTAATCTGATAGAACAGCAATCATTTTATTATGAGAATGGGTTCCGTGGGTCAGGAATTCTACAAGGATTCACTCGGTGTGGCTTGTCTTTGCTTGCAGTGGTTGGGGCCTGGTGTGGGAATTTGTGCAGGCTGGGAGGGGGTCAGACTAGTTGGGGCGAGGATGAGCTGGCTGTTTGCTCCCTCCTCTGCCTATAGATGAAAGCCAGTGGTCGGCTAGGGCCTGTCTCGCTCTCACATGGAATAGCTCTATGCCAGCTCCATGTAGCTGCTTGGACTTCCTCAGTGCCTGGGGATGGAGTTCGAGAGCAAACCACCCAAGAAAGCCAGGAGGGTGGAGTGTAACCTTCTCAGATCCAACCTCTACCCCTGCACAGCCATACAGTCTTACATCTTCTCTTTTCACAATGTTGCCCAGATTCAAGAGTGGGGATTATAGGGACATCTTCTATCTGGAAGGCCATCTTAAAGTCACTTTATAGGGGCGCCTGAGTGGCTACATTGATTGAGCGTCCGACTTCAGCTCAGGTCATGATTTCACAGTTCGTGGGTTTGAGCCCTGCATCGGGCTCTGTGCTGAGAGCTCAGAGCCTGGAGCTGCTTCAGATTCTGTGTCTCCCTCTCTCTCTGACCCTTCCCTGCTCATACTCTCTCTCTCTCTCAGAAATAAATAAAACATTAAAAAAATTTTTAAAAATAAAGTCACTTCATAGGAAGGGACTATGAGATGGGAGAAATTGCTGTGGACATTCTTGCAAAGACAGTGTGCATGTGTCTGTAGATTCAGAAACTTGATTCCCTTGAGACGTGCAATTGATTTAGATAGTCATCTTCCCTTTGCTGTGTTCTCTAATTCTGTTCAGAAAGAACATGCATGAATAATATCTAAAACTAAAAAATAGTGGTCATTTTTCATATTACATCAAAATTTCTTCCAGTAAAGGATATCATGATAGAACTCTTGGGCCCACCCAACATTCTTTATTTTCTGTTTTTAATATAGCCCACAGGTGAAACTTAAATGAAAGAAATGTATCCATTGCACAAAAGGTTTGTCTCAGTAGGCTGTTGCCAGTTCTTTTTTAAATTTATTTTTTGATGTTTATGTTTGAGAGAGGGAAACCTAGCACAACTGGGGGAGGGGCGGAGGGAGAGGGAGATAGAGGATCTGAAGCAGGCTCTGTTCTGTGAGCAAGGAGCCTCATAGAGGGCTCGAACCCACCAACTGTGACGTCACGACCTAAGCTGAAATCAAGAGTTGGATGATCAACCGACTGTACCACAGGGTGCCCCATATTACCAATTCTGATAGCAAATTCAGGGATCGATCTTAATGAGACTATATGGAATAACTATGAAATGTTCTCTCGGGGAGAGAATGGTCAGTGACATTCTCCTAATGAAAAGTGTAAGGAATATATAGCAATTAACTGGTTTTAATGAGATTTTTCTTTTCCATAGAGGATGCTTTTTGCCTCACCTACGAGCAGCATCAACCAGGACAAAAAAAAAAAAAAAACAAAATAAAACAACAGCAACAAAAACGAGTGTCTCTGCAGTGTGTCAAAGATGCATAAGACTTATGTCGACTCTAATCGCTTATTAAAGAATGTAAACTTGCTGGAAAAAGCAGTCAACCAACATGGGTAACACTCTTACTTATGGGTTTTCTAGTATTGCGTTGGTGTTCAAAGATATTCTTAATTGCAGAAGCTACAGTTCTTACCATAAAAAAAGGGAGACATAAAAATGTAGTGTAATTAGGGAAACAGTGGCTCCAGTAGATGGAAACCATGACCTCTGAAGGCCTGCCGCACATGGATATTTTGGGATTCACTCAGTGAATGGTAAGAAGGTTCACTCTAGGCAAAGCACCAGTGACTTGGCCATGTCTGTTTTCTCACTTTCTCTGTCTAGCCTCTTTTTTATTTATTAAAATCAAATCCTGTGGTGTCACTCCGCTAATTCTTCTCTCTGGGAGACCTGTTCATGGATTCAGTGTCTGGTTCAGAGGCAGTGTGGTGGTGGATGATGGGGGATTAGGGTGAAGCTTGAATACCGAGGCCCCATCCAGCTGTCTGCTCGCTGCGCGGTGGGCTTAGATCTCAGTCTCCTCCGTTTCCTCCTCTTCTAATTTAACAGAATCAAAATTACACCCTGGCTGAAGCATTAATCGTAAACCGCTCAACAAACAAAAAGTCCACGACCAAACTCTTCCTGAACATAGAACTGGAGGGAACACTTTGAGACTCAAGTTTATGAAACTAGCATTACCCGAGACAAGAACACAAGAAAATGACAGGCCAGTATCCATGGTGAAGATGGATGCAGAAATCCTCAACAAAATATGACTCCAAACTGAATTTAACGACACCTTAAAAAGATTGCACACCACGGTCAAGTGTGATTTCTTCCCGGGATGCAGCATGGTTTAACATCTGCCCATCAGTCAACATGATACATCTTAACAAAATTAGTAAAAACCATATTATCTCAATAGATGCAGAAAAAGCGTTGGACAAAATGCAACATCTGTTTATGATTAAAACTCTCAGCCAGGCTGGTTTAGAGAGAACACACCTCAACATAATAAAGCCCATATATGAAAACCTCACAGCTAACATCATACTAAATGGTGAAAAAGGGAGCTTTTCCTTAAGGTCAGGAGCAAAAAAAAAGGACATCCACTCTCACCACTTCTATTCAACATTGTATTATGAGCAGTCAGCCAAGAAAAGGAAAGAAAAGGCATCCATATTGGAAAGGAAGAAGTCTAATTGTCACCATTTGCAGATGGCATGATCTTAGATATAGAAAACCCGAAAGACTCCACCAGAACTTAGAACTATAAAAGAAGACAGCAACATTGCAGAGTGCAAATATCAATACACAAAAATCTGTTTTATTTCTATACATGAACACTGAATTCACAGAAAGAGGAGTTAAGAAAATGCCATTCACAAAGGCACCAAAAATAAAATACTTAGTAATAAATTCATCCAAAGAGTTGAAATACCTGTACCCTGAAAACTATTGGACATCAGTGAAAGAAATTGAACATGAAATGAACAAATGAAAAGTTACTCCATGCTGATTAATTGGAAGACTATTGTTAAGCATCCATAGTACCTCAGGCAGTCTACAAATTCAGTGTAATCCCAGTCAGAATTCCAAATGACATTTTTCTTTACAGATTTAGAGCAAACAGTTTTAAGATTTGTGTGGGATCTCAAAAGATACCACATAACCAAAGCAATCTGGAAAAAGAAGAATAAAGCTTGACGTATCATGCTCCCTGGTTTGAAACTATACTTTAAAGCTTAACTCTCTCAGAAATAAAGAAAACATTTAAAAAAGGGGGGAGCCTCTTTTTAGTGGCTGGGTGGCTCAGTCGGTTGAACGTCCAACTTCAGCTCAGGTCATGATCTCATGGTTCGTGGGTTCGAGCCCCGCATTGGGCTCTGTGCTGACAGCCAGCTCAGAGACTGGAGCCTGCGTCAGATTCTGTGTCTCGCTCTCTCTCTGATCCTCCCTTGCTCATGCTGTTTCTCTCTCCCAGAAATAAATAAAACATTAAAAAAAAAAAAAAAAAAAGCTTAAATAATCGCAACAGTAGGATATTGGCATAAAAACAGACACATAGATCGATGGAACAGAATAGAGAGCCCAGAAATCCATGCCTACACGCTCAATTAACTTACAAGAAATGAGGCAAGAATATACTTGAAAAAGGACCATTTCTTCAATAAATGGTGCTGGGGAAAGTGGACAGGCACATGCAGAAGAATGAAACCAGACCACTATCTGACACCATACCGAAAAGTTAACTCAAAAGATGGATTAAAGACTTGACTGTAACACTTGAGCCCATAAAATCCCTTGAAGAGAATATTGGCATTAAGCTCTTCGACATTGGGTTTGGTTGTGATTATTTTGGATCTCATTGAAAAGCAAAGGCTACAAAAGACAAAAAATAATTTGGACTACATTAAGCTAAAAGAAACTCTTGCACAGCAAAGAAAACTATCAAAAAAAATCAAAGGCAACGTACTGAATGGGAGGAAATAGTTACAAATCCTGTATCCCGCAGAGGATTAATATCTGAAACAGATAACTCCTACAAGTCATTAGCAAAATCAGTCCACTTAAAAAGTGGGCAGAAGATCTAAATGGACATTTTTCCAGAGAAGACATACCAGTCATTGGCCAACAGACACATGAACAGATGCTTAAACCTACTCGTCATTGGAGAAATACAAAAAAAAATCACTGAGATAGCACATTATACCTATTAGAATGGCTAGTATCAAAAAGACAAGAAACGGGTGTTGGCAAGGACATGGAGAAAAAGGAACCCCCATGCACTGTTAGTAGGAATGGAAATTAGTGCAACCGCCGTGGAAAACAGTATGGAGGCTCCTCAGTAAGTTAAAAGTAGAAATACCATGTGATCCAGCAGTTCCACTTCTGTGTGTTTATCTGAGGAAAACAACCCCGCTAACTGGAAAAGATATATGCACGCTATGTGCATGCAGCGTTATCTGTGATAGCCTAGAAGTGACTCAGGCGTCCATTGATGGTTTTAGTGAGTAAGGAATACGTGACGTGTATATCCACAGTACCGTTCAGCTCCCAGAATTCCATCTTGCTACTTTTGACACCATGGATGGAACTTGAAGATAGTATGCTAAGTGAAATAAGTTAGACACAGAGAAACAAACACCATATGATCTCACCTGTTGGTGGAATTTCAAACAACAAAACAAAAAATGAGCTCAAAGAAACAACAGATTGGTAGTTGTCAGAGGCAGGTGATGAGCTGGTGAAGTAAATAGGTGAAAGGAGTCAAAAGGTACAATCAGTATACCTTTAGCAGATGTATAGTTATAAATAAGTCATGGGGGCATAATGCGTCACATGGTGACTAGTTAATAATACTGTCTGCCATATTTGGAAGTTGTTAGAATGATCTCAAAGTCCTTATCACGAGAAAAATTTTTCTGTAACTATGGTGACAGATGTGAACCACACGTGTGATGATAAAGGTTTTATTTTATATGTAAGATTATTATTATATATAATGGGCAGAGGATCTGAATGGACAGTGATGTTGTACATCTGAAGCTAATGTTACATGTTGGTTATGCCACAATAAAAAGAAACATATGAAATGTACAATTAAGGTCCTGCCCAGTAAGCTAATTCTGATTATTAATCTCCCACGTGATGCTTTAAACTGCCAGATACGTAGTAAACCTTTAAATCCTGCTGTCCGTGATCACCACTCATTTCTGTTGTCATTTGTGTTATTCATTTACTTGTGTTGTTGTTTGTCATTTACTTTTAAGTCTCGTTCTTTAGATAGAAAATAAATTCCGTTTCGTCTTCAAGAATCTCAAAACATCAGCATTGAAAACATACGATTTCTTCAGTGTATCTCTTTTAGGATTTTTGAAAATGAACCCTTTATCCAGAAGCACGTTTTGTGTAACATGTGAAATTAAGTTGGGCTCAGAAGGAACTATTATTTTTTTACACTTAGAGGTTCAGTGGACCAATACATAAATTCTGCCTGGCAGTATTTAATTATTTGAGAGTATGTATGCAACTATAAATTCCTGTGTTCATATAGGATATTTTCAAGCTGACTATAAAATATCATAAGTTGTGTTAAAATATTTCCTCAAGGTCACTTATTTATATTCTGCTCATTGTTTGATAATGATTAGATAGAAAGTAAAACCTTGGAATAGGTTTCATTTTTATTTATGAAATGTATGAAAGGAGAAGACAAGAACTGCCTTGTCTACTTTATTGCTGAGATTTCACTGAACTGATACAATTCTTGACAAAAAGCACAGAGAAACTCATGGTATTGCTAGCATGATGTTGTGTAAAAATTATTTAAATAATTATTAAAATAATTTTATAAAAATCGTGATTCCTAGCTCATCAGATGAAATGTTATACCCTCTCTTTTCAAATGACAGAAAAGAAAAATCCCATGCATCCTTTATTATTGAAGGCAAGTGGATTTCACATACGGAATCGTCTGGGAGCTGATCTGACATGACAGTTATTTAAAACAAGAAAACTCAATGCTAGCAGAGATAATATACTTTTATTTCTTCCACTCTTTGTCTTCTTGCTGTCATGTCCACATGCAGTGAAGAAATAAACATGAGTGAGAGTTATTGTCAAATAATGATACTGTAAAAATAAAAATTATCTGCTGCTTTCATCTCCCTATTCCAGGAAAATAGGGTGGTCTTCTCCTCCTGAGTTACAGGGATATTTAATAAATATGTATATCAGCATCTATGTAATCGTGTAATATGTCTTCAGTATATGTGCACGCAAAGACATTGAAGTCCATGTTGTTTCTCATCTGACAAATAGAGAGTGATATGGAAAGTTTGATTCTGTGACTTTATGACATGATTATTTGCTGGTCCCTTCGTGTGTTTGGCTGTCTCACTTTTTAAATTGTATCTGGTTCCAACATTTCTTTCAAAATAATGAATCTCAGGTCCCTCTGCTATCTGATCACAGCTGTCAGCCCCCTCAATGCTGCTAAGTTAGAAATGGGCTTAGCTGCCTCATGATGTGGACATTTATTCAAGATTTCTAAATTGCATGGCCAAGAGGATGGTGAGAATATAATGGGTCTTTTGCTCCCTTACCCCCTGACCTTTGTGGAATTGATGCCTATCTGCTCCGAAGCATTTCCTTCCCTACATGAAGAAGCTCAGTGTAGCTCCCCAATTTCACACAATAATTAAATAAAGCATCTGCTTCTGCTAGTTCTGTAAGATGCTTTGGACAAAGGGTCCAAAGAAAAGGATTGCATAACTGCTTCCCAGAAGCCCTCGTCGAGGCAGGATAAAGCAGGCATCTGTCCTGAGATGGCAGGAGCCCGGAACATGTTCGGAACTTGCCATTGTTGATGCTAACAGTAGCTCAGGTTGTTGACCTATAAACCCATAGCGCCTCCAAACCACACCCTGTATCCAGGAGACCCCAGAGCAGTGTTTGTGAGCTCTCGCACCATCTACTGCTCTGGTCAACCTGAAACTCTTGCTGTGATCCCAAAGGTCTCCTCATCTCAATGACTTCAACAAGAAACTACACAAATAAGTCGATCACACAGTTGGCCAAATGAAAACTAACGAGGCCTGTATTCAGGCGGTCATTCTAAAGAAAGCCTTAAGGAGCTGCTGTAATTTGGCAGAGAAACCTTGGAAGATTGTAAACTGCTAGAAGGAACGATCACTTGACCAGGCTTTAGTTAATAAAACACGGGTGGTCCTAATTTGCATTTAGGATCCAGATACTGCAGTGATCTTCAAGAGCATGGGCATTGCACAATTCCGTTTTCTCATCCTTAAAGTTTCCCCTTTGCCAAATGCAGTAGGACAGAGGAAAACAAAAAAGTCACTGAATCATCTGAATATTACTTCATAGGAAAGTGAAAGATGGAAAAGATGGTAAATGGTATTCAGGTCAGGGCTCTTATTTTCCAGGTAAGAACATCTGGGACTCTGAGCGGTGACCTCACCTGTAAAAGGACTTTGAGTCAGAGCTGGAACAAGACTCTGACTTACACATTCTAAGACCAGAGAACTCTGTTATGTCACTGAAAAATGATTCACTGTGTGTCCAAAGAAGAGCAGTTTAAAACTACCTTCTCCTGAAATTCAGTTGCTGTAGGAGAGGTTTGAAAGCTTGTTTTTTTTTTTTATGGAGAAAAGATCCTCAGGAAAAAAAGAAAATGATTCCAATCTAATACTTTAAAAATAACTTATGTGTTTTGGATGCCGGCGATCAAATATTTGAGTGCCATCCTTCACATATGAAAAATCATTTACATGATAAAAGAATGTCTGAAAGGAAATGTTTAGTTAAGATTTTGTGATTTAGACCAGAAAGAAAATCAATTATTGTGCATTTGAACTGCCTACAAATAACAACAAAATATTTACTACAAAAGAATGAACTCCCTACAAAGATGCTTTGGAATTAAATAAGATTCTGCAATTTTTAAAATATCCCGTTGAATCTGACTCACTGGGCAGCATGTTTTTTGGCTGATATTTTAGCAAGGTGGCTGTGGTATTTAGAATAATGACCACCTAAGATTTCCATATCCTAATTCACAATTGGGAGGCAGGATAATGATTTCCCAAAGATGTCCACATCCTAGAATATGTTCACTGACATGGCAAAGGAAATTCACAGATGGCACTAAGTTAAGGACTCTGGAGTGGAGGTACTGTTCTTTTTTTTTTTTTTTACAAATAGTTTATTGTCAAATTAGTTNAGGTCCATCCATGTTGCTACACGTGGCCAGATTTCATTGTTTCTCATTGCCATGTAGTATTCCATGGTATAGATAAACCACATCTTCTTGATCCATTCATCCGTTGATGGACACTTAGGCTCTTTCCATGTTTTAGCTATTGTGGAGAGTGCTGCTAAGTAGTTGGACCCAGGTAATTCTGGTGGTTCTTAAATATATTAAAAAAAAGAAAAGATGCAGAAAAGAATAAGCAAAGTCCAAAGTTAGAAGGAAGAAGACTTTAGGACTTCCAGGGAAGATGGCAGAGTAGAAGGATTTTGGGCTCACCGTGTCCCATGGATACACCTAGATAACACTCACATGAATGTAAATAATCCAGAAAATGACATGAAGACTGGCAGAACAGACTCACCACAGCTACGTGTGGAGAAGAGGCCACACTAAAGACAGTGGGAAGGGTGGAGATGTGGGAGGGACCCCGGCTGCCCCATAGGACTGGCTGTGGGACGGAGGGATGCCAGTGGTGCAGACAGGGGCGTGGAGCGGAACATACCCCAGGCATGAAGGAACCGTACTGGGAAGATGAATTCCCATAACCTTTGGCTTCGAAAACCAGAAGGGCTTAACTTTGCAAGTTCTTAAAGTCAACGGGACTTAACATTTGGAACTTGAGAAATCCGCAAACTTGGTTCTGGAAGAACTGGAAGGCAATGGGAAACTGAGTCCCTGCCCTTAAAGAGACGGCACAGAAAGAGCACCCCTCCCAACCCCCAAGATTTAGCACAGAAGCAGCAGTTTGGTAGATGCCTGCAGTATACCGGAGGGAGATTTGTGTACTATTCTCAGAAGAAGGACTGGAGTGGCAGGGGTGTTTGAAAGACTTCCCCAAGAACAAAAGAACTGGTGGTGGCCACTTCCGGGCCCTGCCCCCCAGCCCAAATACCCAGACACCTGCTTGCCCAGCATAGCACCATATTCTCCATCTGCCTAACAGCATGCTCCTCCTTCAGTCTCCTGCGGACCTGCCCCCGCCAACCTTACCTTCCTACCGCAGATCTTGGAAACCTTGCTAACACAGAGCACCCTCCCCCTGCATTTTTGCCGCACCCCCCCAATATGCCCTCAGTTGGAGTCCATCCACAGTGGTGCCACAGCCTGGCAGTCCCCACCACCCAAATTAAGAAAATAATTCCATTCACAGTTATACGAGAAAGCATAAAGGTTCTAGGAATAAGCTTAACCTACAAGGAGATAGACCATTTTTCTGAAAATTATAAAATACTGAAGGAAATGGAAGATGACACACACAAGTTGAAAGGTGTACCATACTCATGGATTGGAAGAAGTAATGTCTGTCATACGCCAAGAAATCTATAGACTCAGTGGAATCCCTACCAAAATACCAATGGCATGTTCCACAAAACTAGAAGAATCCCCAGATTATTATAAAACCACAAAAGACCCAAAATAGCCAAATCAGTCTTGAGAAAGAAAAACCAAGGTGGAGGTATCAGGGTCTAAGATTTCAAGATAAAGTATGAAGCTGTAGTATCCAAACACTATAGTACTGGCACAAAAATACACACAGATCAGTGGAACAGAGGGTCCAAAAATAAGCCCGGGCTCATTTGCTCACTTAATCTTTGACAAAGGAGGCAAGAATCCATACTAGGGAAAAGACAGCCTCCTCAATACATTGTGCTGAGAAAAGTGGATAGCGATATGCAAAAGAGTGAAACTGGACCACTTTCTTGCACCATACGCAAAAATAAACTCAAAATGGATTAAAGATGTAAAGGCACCTAAAACATAAAACACTTGGAAGAAGACAGAGACAGTAATCACCTTGACATTGGTTTTCAACATTTTGTAGAGACAAGGGAAACACACACACACAATTACACTACTGGGACTACACCAAAATAAAAAGCAAAGGATACCATCAAGAAAACAAAGACCTATGGAATAGGAGAAGATATTTGCAAAGGATATAGTCCATAAGGGGTTAATATCCAAAATATATAAAGATCTTACACAACTCAAGGAAAAAACCCTGTGAACTCCAATTAAAAATCTTCCAAGGACCTGAAGAAGCATTTTCTTGAAAAAAGGTACTGATGGCCAACAGACCCAAGAAAAGATGTTCAATAAAAAGACAAGAAATAAGTGTTTTTGAAGTTGTGGAGAATAAGGAACCATCATGCACTGTTGGTGGGAATATAAGCTGGTGCAGCCCCTGTCGACAACAGAGTGGAGGTTCCTGAAAAAATTAAAAATAATAAAGCTGTATGATTTAATAATTCCACTACTGGGCATTTACCCAAAGAGAATGAAAACAATTTGAAAAGAAAAAGGTATGTGCACCACTAAGTTTATTATTGCTTTCTGTATAATCATCAGATACAAAAGCAACCTAAATGTCCATCAACACATGAGTGGATAAAGACTTGATAATAAATAGAGACTGATATATATCAGTCTGTCTCTCAGGGAATATTACTCAGCCACACAAAAAAGGATGAGGTCTCGCCATTTGTGACAACCTGGATGGACCTGGAGGGTAGAGTATTAAGTGAAATAAATCAGATGAAGACAGATACCATATGATATTACCTATATGTAGAATCTAAAAACAGTGAACAAAATGCAGAAACAGGATTCTGTAAATATAAAGAAATGATGGTTGCCAGAGCAGAGGGCACTATGGAGATGGTGTAAATAGGCGAAGGGAATTGAAAAGTAGAAAGTTGGAGGTATGGAATGAATTAGTAACAGGGATGAAAAGCACAACGTAGTGAATACAATTGGTGATACTGTGATAGTGTCGTAGGATGACAGCCAGCCACTATAGGTGTGCCGAGTATAGCATAATAGAGTTGTTGAATCACTGTGTTGTACACCTGAGACTAATGTAACATTGTAGGTCACCAAAACTTCAATTAAAGAAAAACGGGCAGAAAGGTCAGGTTGAGAAAGGAGGTGGCACAGGAGGTGGGAGGGATGTAGGGTCATGAACCCATAAAGGCAGGCAATTTCTAGAAAGTATTAAAGACAAGAAAACAAATCCTCTTCTACAGCTCTGAGAAAGAATATCAGCTTCTTCGTAGACTTCTGACCAGCAGAACTATAAGATAGATTGGTGGTGGTTAAGCGACGGACTTTGTGACACCTTATTATGAGAGCCGTCGGAAACAAATACTTTGGTGAAAATACCCATCCTCCACGACAAAACTGGGTAGCTGTTGAGACTAGGAGTTTGGTAATAGAATACTTGACGTTTCTGCAGCATCCTCTAAGAGTTTTGGATGTAAGCCTTTGAACGGAGCCCTTTATACCTGTAGCCACGATCATTACTTTTGTTCCCCTCAAGGGTTGGCTCACAGAGATTGCCTGCGTCGTGTTCCATGAGTCAGCAGTAGACAGGATGCAGAGAATGTTTGTGTCTGACATAGACGGGAACAGTACTGTCTCACCTTTTATTATCGTCATACTGGTTTTGAATGGACTCCGACACCACGTATATCATCCCTGGAACAAATTGTGTCTGTCCGTTGTTAGTTGCTAATAGTAGTTGAACGTAGGAGCGCCTGGGCGGCTCGGTCGATTGGGCGTCCGACTTCAGCTCAGATCATGATCTCACGGTTTGTGAGTTTGAGCCCCGCGTCGGACTCTGTGCTGACAGCTCGGAGCCTGGAGCCTGTCTTGCATTTTGTATCGCATTCTCTCTCGGTCCTTCCTCCACTTGCATTTCTCTGTCTCTCAAAAATAAATAAATGTAAAAAAAATTAAAATATAAAGCGTTCCCGGGTCAAAAAAAAAAAAAAGTTTAAAAAAAAAATAGTAGTTGAACGTAGAATTTTCTCCCTGTTAAATCCAACATAGGGTAACAGTACCCCTCTGATGAGAAGCACTCTTTGGGATTTAGCCCACAACAGAGAACCTGGCAGCTAAGTGGTACTTGATTCAGAAAAAGAAAGGAAGGAAAGAAAGATGGCAAGAGGGAACCAGTCAGATACTCACTTCCTTAATTAATGAAGAGAAATGTGAAACTGAAGGGGGTCCATCTTTTGTCTTTCTACTTTTCCCCCCTTCTTACAGTCAACCCTGTTTCTATGTAATCATGTGCCAAAAATAGCATTTTGTATATTTATCTACAGACAATAGTGACAGCAGACTTCAGGATCCCTGAGGCACCATTCTACCATTCACACCAATCTCGTATTTCAATATAAATTAAAACTTAAGGTATTTGTCTTTCTCTGACTTACTTCACTCAGCATTATACCCTCCAGGTCCATCCATGTGGTTGCAAATGGCAAGATCTTATTCTTTTTCATGGCTGAAAAATACAATATAAATCATACTCATATGTGGAATTTAAGAAACAGAACCAACGAACTATGAAAATAGAGGGGAAAAAACCACCAAAGAGAGTCTTAAATACGGACAGCTGGTGGTTGCCAAGGAGGAGGTGGGTGGGAGGGTTAAATAAAGGGGATTCAGTATACGCTCCCGTGACGAGCACTGAGAAATGTATAGCAGTGTTGAGTCATACTAAGCAATCGAAACTAATAAAACACCGCATGTTGCTAATGCTTGAATAAAAAGCTAAAGGCATGTTTAAAAAATCAATGTTATTGCAAAAAAAAATACGTGACGAACAAATTATGGGCATTTCAAATAATGACAGGATCACCATTATCAATTATTANCCTCGGCATCTTACTACAGTCTTGGTGAGTTTGCTCATCATGGAATCTTTAAAATTTAGTTTTTAAGATATAGATGGGGCACCTGGGTGGCTTGGTCGGTTAGGCGTCCGACTTCGGCTCAGGTCTTGATCACACGGTTTATGAGTTCAAGCCCCACATCGGGCTCTGTGCTGACAGCTCAGAGCCTGGAGCCTGCTTCAGATTCTGTGTCTCCCTCTCTTTTCTGCCCCTCCCTTCCTCATTCTCTGTCTCTGTCTGTCTCTCAAAAATACATAAACATTCAAAAAAAATTTTAAAGTATATGGTTCAGTGACTTTTAATACACTCACATTTCACAGTCACTGTCAATGCGTAATCTCCACAATTTTGTCACTGCACAAAGTGAGACCTGTCCCCATCACCCCCCATTTTTATACTCAAGCTGTGGCAGCCACTAATCTGCCTCCTGTCTCTGTGGATTTATCTTTCTGGATCCTGCATTTAAATGGCCTTGTACAATATGGGGACTTTTGTGTCCAGCTTAGATAGGTTCAGCTTAGCGTATTTTCAAGGTTCATGTATGGTATAGCATATATATTAATACTTTCTTGTTGTGGGTAAGCAGTATTTCATTACATACGATACTTCATTGATTTGATTGCAGTCTGGATGACTAGCAGTTGTATTGTAATGTTACTACCGAAATTCGTGAACAAATTTTGTGTGGATGGGTTTTCAACTCTCTTATATATCTATCTAACAGTGGAATTTCTGGGTCTTTTGGTAATTCCGTCTTACCGTTTGACGAACTAGCAGCGGGTTTTCGAAAATGCGTGCAGTATTTTATATTGCCACCAGCATTGTACGAGTTCCAGTTTTTCCTCATCCCCACCAACACTCGTATTGTTTGTCTTTTTGATTATCGCTATCCTTGCTGTCTTTGGAACTAAAACGAATCTCTTGTTAATAGCCTATCAGTGGTTTCTTAAACATCCATTTTGCCAGCCTTTGCCTTTTGCTTAGATGATATTTATTACCATATTTTGTCTTTGTACGTGTGGCGTATTTTTTGCCGTTGCAAGCTGGACAATTTATCTAACACAGCCACCGGGAAAATCAGATTCGCCAAGCTCTCAGAACTTGCTCCTTTTTATTATTAATTATTATTTTATTTCTGCTGGTGCCATTTGTTTAATGAATTTCCTGAACTAATTCTGTAAAGCCTGTATTCCCAGTTGTGTTTTTTCTACTTTTCTACAGGTCTCTGCTCTATTACCTGGGCGGTCAGCCGGTGACCAGACAGAAGGTTTGCTTCAATGTCTGGAAGCTCCCAGTGAGGCACACGGCTTCAGTGCACCTGTTGCTACGTACCTCTACACTTAGGCCGAGTTCTCAGTCTTGTTTTTTCTTGAACACATCCTTTTTGTGTTCTTGAAATCCCGTGGCAAATTTCCCTGGCTAGTTGGCATCTCTGCATTAGCTTTCAGTTCTCCTTAGTGCGATGCTTCAAGGTCAGACAGAGATGGGAGCTTAGGTCCTTCTTACGTCTTGCCTCCACACATGCACATCTCTGAGCACGCGTGCATACTGCGTGTGCATGACCTGAATTGCCAGGACTACGCCAGAGCTTTTAAATTTCTCAAGGACATGGGTGGAACGCCTGGGTGGCTCAGTCGGTTAAGCATCTGACTCTTGATTTCAGTTCGGGTCATGATCTCATGGTTTGTGAGCTGAAGCCCCACGTCACACAACACACTGACAGTGTGCAGCCTGCTTGGGATTCTGTGTCCCTCTCTCTCTGCCCGTCTCGTGCTCACTCTGTAGCTCTCTCAAAATAAACAAAGATTAAAAAAAAAAGTTCCCAAGGACATCTGATTTTCCAGCTTTTAAGAAGTTTTGAATCGCTTATTTGTTCCAGCTTTTATCCCTGCACCAGGCGGCTGCACTGTTAAAACACTTGCGTCTCATTGTGTTTTTATTACCTCTCCCAGGGAAAGGGACTTTATGGTGAGTGAGCTCGGTCAGGCCAGATGAAGACAGCTTAGTGAGTGGGGTTTTCTAGGGAACATGCAGACAGATCACGTAAAACCTGCAGCTGGGGCTTCCTGCTTCTGACATGGCTGTTAGGCTACTAGTTTTCTTCATGGTTGTGCGACCTTGGTCATCAAGGTGGCTGTGGAACTTGGAATGAGAATAGTCCATTGAAGACCTTGCAAAGCTTGCTATTCTTTCTAAAACCCGTCTGTTTTTCTTAACTAAAAGCTCCATGGATTATTGGTAGCTTTGCTTTCCATATTCCTTAAAAATAACAGTTTTCGATAAATTTTGCAAGTGTTGTTTTATGGTATAAGGGATATGCTGGGAAGTCTTTACATTTCCAAACAATATCTTTCCAGTTGTCGTTTGCCTCTTGCAGATTTCAGGCTGCTTCTAGTTAAAATGGCGCCATGAACCTCCAAACGCCTTCTCTGTCGCCACTTGGGGAAATGGCAAACCGTATTCCGCTGGCGGTTCATTTCTGCAGGCTGCAGGGTGTCCTTGTATGGCAGTTCTTTTATGACACACGTCTCCACTCATTGCAATTTAAGAAAGACGAGCTTCAGAATTAAGTGTAAGTTTCACATGACACAGAAATGCTTTCTCCATAAACTGCTTACAACAGTTGCTCGTCTTTGAGTCCACTGTATGGATGCATAATTCTGTTTATTCATTTTGCTTTGCTTCCGTGCGACCTCCCAAAGTCACAGAAGCGAGTCAGGTAGCGGGTCACAGTGTACACGTTTGCAGATTGTCCTTCAGACGCATCAGAGAAGGAGACCAACGTGTTGGGTTCTAAACTTGAACCTAAGAATGCATGAAGCCAGCCAAAGAGCATCCAAATTTCATTTCCCTCGTGCTGTTGGCTGCACTTCTGGAAAGGACGCGGGAAGTGAGGTAATGCAGCACAGCCTCAAACCTGCTCCCTTCACGTTTGTTCTTCTGACCCACATCCCCATTCTTGCCCATGTGCTCCTCGTCCACAACTGAATGAAAACATGCGTTGCCAGGCAGGTAGACGACCCGGATAGTTCTGGTGCTGCCGTTAGATTAATTAATGGTTCAACTGCTGACTTTTTATTGAGCATCACTCTTGTTAACGGCTATGTGAGTCCATGTGGGAAATTACATATAATAATAACTATGTATATTATAATAATAATATTATTATATTATTACAAATACAATAATGAACGCTTGGTCCTCTCTAAAGGACACTCGTTTTGTAGAACAGGCCATCATAGAGCTTGTGAGGGCACTGCATCGAATGAGGTGTCTTTGTTATTCTCTTACCGCTGGGGGACAGCCAAACTCTCACGACACAGACGCGGCTGGTAGAGTTCATCCAGACATGGGAACGGAATGACAATCGAGGTGAATAGTTGCACCATGAAGACAGACTGCACGTTTTCAACGTGGAATTTCGATTCCCCAACCCCCATGGGATCAGGAAAACATCCTCCCGGGCTGACCTCCAGCTCGTCACCTCTTGTTTTACAAGAGGCTCAACGTGCTGACTTGGGAAGAAAAATGAAAGCAGACAGATGAGTCTCTAAGTCTGATTTTCTGCTCTGCCCCTTATCAGTGATCTGGCTCTCCATGAATTATTGAGATGCCTCTGTAAATTATTTAAATGCCTATTTAAATATCTATTTGAACTAATAAAACATGTGTGGAAGCAGATTGTAAATTGCTGTGGGTGTAAAACAGCCAATAGATTGGAGCCCCGAGAGGGCTTAGGTTCTGTAAGAGAAGAGAATGAAACACACCGGGGCAGTTACTGTGTTGGAAGAGTTAGGGTTTTACATCAGGGGAGGCGTTTTGCCAACCATTTGCAGGGCTAGGGGTGCGGTGAAGGGTGGGAGACCTCATCTGGGGTGCAAAGTTCAGGGATACTCAGTTGTTAGGATAAATATAAATACCTCAGTTGTTAGGATACTCAGTTGTTAGGATAAATATAAATATCTTAAAGCAACATTTACTAGGGGCGCCTGGGTGGCTTAGTCGGTTNTAAAAAAAAAAAAAAGCAACATTTACAAGAAGCACAAAATGAATGCAGATAAACCCCTAGCAAGCAAAGTAACAAAACTGGATAAAAAGAGAGGTCAGCGGGGCTCGGGCTACGGTAAACAGTACGAGTCATGGACGTGAAGGGAAGCATGTGCAGCGATTCCCTCGGGGATGAGCCTGGGGTAGCATCGTGCCCAGTGAATCAACTCACTGATGCTAAGGCCGTGGGACCCCGAGTTAGCATTCAGAGTCCCTCCCAGGCCGGGTGGAATTGTGTCCCCCCAAAGGCTGTCGAAGTCTGAACCCCTCATCCTTAGGATTCTGATTTTTGGAAACAGGCTCTTTGCAGGTATAATCAAGACGAGTTGATCAGGGCGGGGCCGTCACGCAGCTGGGCTGATGTCCTTGTGAGATCCGGGCAGACCCTGATGTCGCAGGGGCGAAGACAGCTTTGCGAAGGACAGCGGAGGCAGAGATTGGAGCGAGGCCTGTAACAACCCAAGGGGCGCCAGGGCAGCAAGGAGGAAGCTGGAGGAAGCAAGGGATTTCAGAGGGAAGCTGGACTCCCTACCAGCACGTTGAGTCCTGGCCTCCGGAACTGACCTTTGTTGTTTAAGTCCCGCAGCGAGTGGTACGTGTCCTTACGGCCTTAGGCAAACGACACGGAGGGTCCCCCCCTTCTCCCCGGGGACTGTCTGAACGTGGCGTCTGCAAACTCCACTCTGCCTTGGGCATAGCGAGGGTCGTCCGGGCTTTGCCCGAAGCAGCTAGTGGGCTCAGCGACTTCGCTTAGAAGACGACAGGACGTGTGGTCATCTTCTCCTCCTACAGCTTCCTTAACGTTTGCTTTAGGTTAACTTTCTAATTAAGCAATTTTTCTGTAGGTCAGTGACCACAGATTTGGTGAAACTTTAGCAAGTTAAATAACATTAAATAAAACGGACGGCTCGAAAGAAGTGTGCTGTGGCAATTATAATCAGAGTCCTACCAGTAACATGCTAATGAGGCATTTTCTCTTTTTAAAAGCTTGACCTTTTTAGTGCCTAATGGAGAGCACGGTATAAAGCTTTTACAGGGATTCTTTTTTTAGCTAACCTCCGATGCAAAAATAGATCTTTTCCAGCATACCTATTTTTACGTCCCCCTGTGTCTGAAACGCCTTCTGTGGGGCGTTTGGTTTGAAGCCGAGTTATTGCTAATAAACCCGTCCCCAAACCGGGTAACCGCATGAGGCTGCCAGTCTCAGACTTCCGGACCCCTGGGCCAGCTCGCGTTTCACAGTCACAAGTTGTGATCGTATAGAACCTAAAGTTTGCCTTGCAAACTGAACAGTTCATCGGTGTTAAGTACATTCGCACCGTGCGTGACCGTCACCACCACCATCCATTTCTAGAACTTTTTCATCCTGCGAAAGTGACACCCTGACCTCACAAGACACCGACTGTTCATTCTCGACTCCCCCAGCCCTGGGGCCCATTCCCCCCGTCTCTATAAATCTGCCAACTCTGAGTACTTGTAAGTTGAACGCTATAGTGTAGGTCTTTCTGTGCCGGGCTGATTTCTCTCAGCAGGTTGCCCTCCGCATTCATCCCTGTTTGTAGCAGGTGTGAAAATGTCCATACTGTGTAAGGGCGTGCCGTTGCATGGCTGAACCGAATAATACTCCATGGCATGGCTGAACCCCATTTTGTTTCTTTATTCATCCATCGTGAACACTTGTATCTTTAGGCCACGGGGAATCCTTGCGAACATGGGCATGCAGATATCCATCCAGTCCCTATTTTCAGTTCTTTTCGGTATTCCCCTGAAAGGGAATTGCTGGGTTATACGGGGACTCCATCCTTAATCTTTTTAGGAAACGCCACCAGGGAGCTCACTTGGCCCACATTTCCGTAGGCTTGAGTACACACAATCTGCTCAGGGATTCGAGGTCTCCACCCCTCCTCCTTGCGATGGCATATGTCCACAATCGCACCGTAAATCATTGCCTGTTTGAATCATCTCTTAGTTGTTTAACACATTAGTATTTAAATGGGATATTTATGATTTCCAAGTCAGGAATATTTGTAATTTTTTTTTTTTTAAGGCTCTTACTGTTTTAGGTTCATAGCAAAATTGAAAGGTAGAGAAATTTCCCATATGTGCCATGGCCTTCACACATGCATGCCCCCCCTCCATCATCAGCATCCCACAGGATTGCTGTATTTGGGATAATTGATGAACTGACACTGATGTAATCAACCAGAATCCATGCTTTACATAGGGTTCACTCACCATGTTGTACGTTCTTTGGGTTTGGATTAAGGTATAATGACATGTATTCTACATTATAGCACTGCGGAGTATTTTCACTGCCCTAAGAATTCTCTGTACTTTACCTCTTTATCCTTACTTCCCTTACCCCCTGGCAACCATCAGTCTTTCTACGATGTCTGTAGTTTTGCCCTTTTGAGAGTATTACGGGGTTGGATCCTCCAGGCTGTAGCATTTTCAGATTGGCTTTTCACTCAGTACTACGCATTGAAGTTTCCTCCACGTCTCTTCAAGGCTTGGTCATGCATTTCTTTCTAAACGTGTTGAATGATATTCCCGTGTCCGGATGGACCACCATTTATTTCCCCAGTCACCTACTGAAGGACACCATGGTTGCATTCCAGTTCTGGCCATGAGGAATGTTGCTGCCACAAACATTCGTGGGCAGGTTTGTGTGTGGACATAAGTTCTGAAATCCTTTGGGTAAATGTGAAGGTCCACTTCTGGACCTTGTGGTAACATCATGTTTACTTTTATAAGAAGCTGCCCAATTGTCATCCAAAGTGGCTGTGCCGTTTTGCTTTCCCAGCAGCAGTGAGTGAGAGTTCCTGTTGTTCTGCACCCTCACCAGCATTTGGTGTTGTCAGGGTTCTGGATTTGGGCCATGCCGGTGTGCATGCCGAGTGTCTTAAGTGTTGTGTTAGTGGACACACTTTACTGTGGTTTACAGTTTGCTGCAACTAACCCATTGTAAACATATACCACCGGCTGAAATTTCTTTTGCTGTGTTCCATTTACAAAAAGAACTTCCCAATTCCTAGATGAAGTGTATCGTTTTTATTTTATTTCTTTTCCTCAGACATGGGTTCTCTCCATTTATTTGGATCCTCTTTAGTAGCTTAGACTAACATGATGCACGTTAGATGGTTAGTGTGCCGCCCGAAGTGTCCAGAGTTATCAGGGTGCTCTTATTTCGCAAGCTTGTCGACCAGGCTTTTAAAAATTCCCCCACATAAAAACAAATTGAAAATACAGTTACTGCCTTTCCCTTCCCGATGCTGGGAAGACAACTGTAACACATTTCTGTGCCTGTCCATTTGGGTTTAGTTTAAAGTAAACTTGGGTCAGGAAACTATCATCTCAGTTTGTTTTGGTTATAGTTTTTGTTTTTCCTCAAGGTTTTATTCATTTTTGAGAGAGTGCAAGTGGGGGAGGGGCAGAGAGAGAGGGGGACAGAGGGTCCAAAGCAGGCTCTGATCTGACATCAGAGGGGGCCTGATGGGGGGGCTTGAACTCATGAACCTCGAGGTCATGCCATGAGCCGAAGTTGGGATGTTCAACTGACTGAGCCACCCGGGTGCCTGTGTTTTGGTTACCCTTTGATGTATTTGAGATACCTCTGTCTTCTACAAACCACATGAGTCATCAACCACACACTCTGTTAGCTATTTAGAAAATACGTACAAAGGATTCTCTCCGTCTCTCATTAAAACAGAATGGCGGCTACGTACTCACAAATAAAACATGCACAAGGCGGCGTCACGTGAACACTTTGGAGTCACGTCGGGCTGTGCCCACGTGACCTGTGCTCTGTGCTCTTCCCCTGTGCCTGGATTGCCCCTCAACCCGCAGCTCTTTTCTGACATTCTTAACCTAGTCGGTGGAGTGAACTTCCTCCCGGTCAGAATCCCAGGTCCCCTGTGACCCTTTCCTACAGCTCTCACACCTCGTCTCTCACTCTCCATTTACCTCTGCCCCCTTAGCGCCCCTGCGTCTGTCTGCTCCGTGCTCGCCACCGTGACGCTAAAGGTCTGGGACGCGTTACAGGTGTACTGCCAGTCAGTACGTTAGGAGAAGGTTCTAAGTTCTACGCTGAACTTAGGATGTGATGCTGGGCGCTCGATTATTCAGCTTCATGGAAACTCTAAGAGCTTGTCACTGTTGCTGGGTTTTCTGCGTGGTCCAGACGAAGGCACTGAGGGGAGGCAGTAGTTGTGGTCGAGAAACACGAAGAGCATGACATTGGGCCCTGTTTGCAAGCTAACACAGGAGCCAGCCACAGTTGCGCAGGTGCTTGCAGAAGACCGCAGGCTTCTGAGCTGGAGACCCAGCATGCATCTCCGCAATCGGGGGTGCTCTCCGTTGTCCCACCTCCTCTGGTGGCCACAAGGCGACAGGTGCGGGGTGATGCCGCAGAGTTGGCTTGAGTTACACGTTAGGACTGGAGCTGAGGACACGCCCATTCTTACAAGATGCTGCCCGGACGCTTTCCGATCTTTGACCTGGGGGGACTGGTTATGCTCACCGTCCTGGACAGCGGCCAGCCCTGCTTCCTTCCCCAGAATGAGGTGCTGCCTTCCAGAAGTGTCCTCTACGCAAGTCTCCTTCTAGAAAAACGACAGGAGCTGTTGCCCCGCTCACAACACACGCAGACCCTTGAGTGACCCAAGAGGAGACACGTCCTCACAACCAGCAAGTAAGGGGCGAGGTGGTGACGCCCACCTCGGGAGGCCCGGTGACCCCTGGTGGAGGGACACTGCTAGCCCAGCCCGTGAAGCAGATGCTTAACCCCCACCCGCTCCACCCCTTAAGCTCCCGCGGGCCTGGGGGGCTCCGTCAGGCATGCGGTTCACTCTTGGTTTCAGCTCAGCTCACGATCTCACGGTTTGTGAGTTTGAGCCCTGTGTGGGGCTTGCTGCTGTCAGCATGGAGTCTGCTTGCGGTTTCTGTCTCCTCTCCCACGTTCGTTTGCTTTCTTTCCTCCCTCCCTCCCCCCCTCCTTCCTTCCTTTCTTCCCTCCCTCCCTTTTCCTTCTTTCCTCTCTCCTTCCTACCTCCTTCCTCTCGCCTTCCCTTCCTTCCTTCCTCCCTCCCTCCCTTCCTTCCTTCCTTCCTATTTCTCTCTCTCTCTCTCAAGGAAATAAACATTTAAACTATTATTACATCTTTTCCATTGAGTCCACATGGAACTCAGATTGAAGGTGCGCATTGATCCACACAGCTTTCTGGACAGAGAGCAGGGTGACGAAGGCCAACCTCAGTGACACATCTTGTAACACACATTATCTATGGGTGTGCTCTGCTCGTCGAGCCTCGTGAGTGCTGGTTCCACGTAGACCTTCCAAGAGTATTTTCATAGAGCAGCACTAGGAGAATTACCAAGAATGGACTTAAGTGTCCAGTTGCTTCCCTGTAAGCAACAACAAATCACTGTTTCTTGCTAGACTATTTCTTCCTATTTATACAGCCTTGTACAGATATCTGCATATTAACAATTTCATGGAAAATCTCTAAAAACAGGAATTACTAGATAGGATAGTTGCCAAATTTCTTTCCAGATAGTGTTATACTCATTTATATTCCCACTTGTACTGAGGATATAGGAGGTCTCTTTTCGTAAGCCCCACTTCTCCTTACTAAAGAGCTCTTCTGTTATTGGGGCGCCTGAGTTGCTCAGTCGGTTAAGCGTCTGACTTTGACTCAGATCATGACCTCCAGTTTGTGAGTTAGAACCCCATGTTGGGCTCTGTGCTGACAGCTCAGAGCCTGGAGCCTGCTTCAGATTCTGTGTCTTCTTTTCTCTCTGCCCTTCCCCCTGCCCCCCCACTCTTTCTTAAAAATAAAATAAGCATTAAAATGTTTTTTTTTTTTTTTAAGAAAGAGTTCTTCCATTATTAAGGGGAAAGATATTTATGTTTGAGAGCAAAAGAAAACTGACTTCTCTCTACTCCGGTTCCCAGGATGGGTTGGTATCACAAAGTAGCTTGAAAGGAGGGACCACTGTGAGTTCACACATATGAGGCAAACGTCTGCTCTCAGTCCTGTGGCAGCCTACCGAATTATGTGGAGGTCAAATGCAGCTTTTATGTAACAGTTATTGCATTCACTCTCAGGAGCTGGAAGTAGACACCTCATCAGGAGTGGGAGTGTGGCCAGCAAGGTAGGGGGGACCTAGAGGGCAGTGGTGGGCAGCCCTGCTCTGGGCTCAGATCTGGAGTTCCCACATGGATCACCAGATGGCCCCTCATATTGGACTCTGTCCATTGGAGGATGGGCTGTAGGTAGACGTGAGCACTATGCAATTCAGAAAGGTAAAAACAGAAGGCACTGATGGAGACTGACCTTAGTGAATGAAAGGAGCAAAAATCCTTAGGCGGGTCATAGAAGAAACTCTTTTTTTTTTTTCTTCCAGAGAAAAACAGCAGGCACATGTTAGTCTCCAACTAATTCCTTGGATCTGACCAGCTAACTACAAGGAGACAGATGGAGATATGTTTGAAGGTCAGGATACAGAACCTTGGGAGGGGGAGGGGGAGGGGCTGAAGGAGAGGGAGAGAGAATCTTAAGCAGGTATCATGCTCAGTGTGGAACCTGACACAGGGCTCGATCTCACAAAGCAGGAGATCATGACCTGAGCCAAAATCAAAAGTTGGACGCTCAACCGACTGATCCACCCAGGCACCCTGGAAAGACTTTGTAAACAAGTCCTTAGAGCCAAAGTGACTTGAAGATAGAAATCTCAAGTCCTGGCAATGATAGGAGACCTTGGCACAGGATAAAGTATGGCTTCTAGAAGAAGTATTAGCAGCTTCTTAGATAACATCCCAGCTTTAGGAATAAGAAGGAAGCCAATACCCAAATGCAGGGTTATAGTAGCTCAGAAATGTAAGGAAGCTGGTAAATGCTGGAAAAATAAAACAGCCTTCTGGTGGATTCAGGATGCCTTTGGAAACAGTAGACTTATATATAGTTACATAGCTTTTAATAAGAAGGCTCAATTCCACAGGTCCTTCAAGATCAGAGAGGCAGTGCTGTAGATCTATTAACACCTAGGTCACGTGGCATCAACACAGTCGGAAGCTCCCCACCCAGGTGGCTCCGGCCAGGTGAAGTTCTGCCGGGCTCAGGAGACCTTGAACTCCTTCTGAACTGGGAGTCTTAGTGCCTGACACCGTCCGAAGCATTAATCCAGCCTTTTTAAAAATGAGATTCCTTACAGATTCTTCTAAGCTTTGTAAATTGTTTATATAAAGAATATGATCTATGGGCACCTGGGTGGCACAGTCAGTTAAGTGTCTGACTTAGCTCAGATCGTGATCTCACTGTTCTCGAGTTCGAGCCCCGCATCAGGCTCTGTGCTGACAGCTTGGAGCCCGGAGCCTGTTTCGGTTTCTGTGTCTCCTTCTTTGCCTCTGCCCCTCCCCTACTCGTGCTCTGTTTCTCTCTCTCAGAAATAAACATTAAAAAAAAAAAAAGCATATGATCTAGACCCTAAGAATGTGTTCTAAGAATTAACACCACTAGACATTGAGAGTTGTTGAAGCCAACACAAGTTAGCATTGTGGACAAGTTAGTCCAGTTGATCGTGATTGGACCCATTCAGGTGAACATTTGTGGGGTTTGGTGTTAGAGTCCTTACGGGTAAGCAACAAAATCTAACCTTTAAACTTTGAACTGCTAATTTATGAAGAATCGTATGAAGAAGTATGTGGCTTGAACATGACTTTGAAGCATAACGTGGAGATTTTCATAGGACAGTACGCTCACACTTCTGTGTATCTGCTGGTCTCTCTTTCGTGAGCACCGGAACGGATGGGCAGTGGAAGAGGCGAGTGTGTGGGTGGACAGAGTGTCCTTGGCTTCCCATGGGTCTTTCACGGACTGGAATTTGGGTCTCACTCTACCCTTAGCTTTTCCTCTTGGAGGCTTTTGGAAGAATGGTTGAGCAGTATCTCTCGAGAATATGATGGCCTCTGAGGTTTCGACTTCAGAACGGTTCCGTAGATTTACCTGTTTCTCTTCGACCAGCCATCTTCTCAACTCCTCCTCCTGGGCTTAAATTAGAAAGGTCATAGGTTTGTATTCATACCACATGGCATTGATATCTTTTGATTAAACTATTTAATTTTAAGGTAATTTTTGGAAGGAAAAAGGAGAGAAGGACAGAATCAAACTGGGACGTAGAGACCCACTCCTGTACCGTCCTTGGGACAGAACCCAGAGGCCTGCTGAAATATAGTTCGCTATTTAAATTACCCTGTTTTTTAAAAGTATTTATTTGAGATAGAGAGAGCACGATCGTGGGGAGGGGCCGAGAGAGGAAGAGAGAGAATCCCGAGGCTCCATGCTGTCAGCATAGAGCCCAGCATGGGTTTCAGTCCCACAAACCATGAGATCATGAGCTGAGCCGAAAGCAAGAGTCAGACGCTTAACCCACTGAATCACCCAGGTGCCCCTGATTTACCCTAGTGATAAAATACCTTAAGTTTAAAATCGGTGGGAAACATATGTTCAATATTTATTACTTAAGACAGAAGTAAACCCAATCTGAGGAATTGGATCCAAAGCTTCTGAAACGATACCAATCCATATTGATAAATGTTTACCAATAGCCAATATGCTGGACTTTTAATTCCTTTCTAAATCTGCGACGGTCTAGAAGTCAAAACAGGGGCACCAACTTCGGCTCAGGTCATGGTCTCACAGTTCATGAGTTTGAGCCCTGCGCCGGTGTCAGCTCAGAGCCTGGAGCCTGCTTTGGATTCTGTATCTGCCCTCCCCCGGCTCACACTCTGTCTCTCTCTGTCTCTCAAAAATAAATAGACATTTAAAAAATAAAAATAAATAGGGTCTCGAGAGCCAGATCCAATCTAAAGAGCTATTTAGAATATTTGACAACTTTTTAAAGTACTTCTTATGTCAGTGGAGGGAAGAGGAAGAATCCCCTAGAGTTCTGGCTTCTGAAAATTCAGATCTCAGAGCTTCTAGGCTGTTCTTACTTGTCACCAGTTGGCTGAGACACCCTCTTGGGACAGAGCACATGGGCTCCCGTGTGCCCAGATCATCAGCACTACCCGGCACCACTCAGGGCTCTCTTCCCTTGTGTAACTAACTTGCTGTTGTGGGTGTTTGAAGCACTGTGTCCTAGGCAGGGCCTCAGGCTTTCTGCTTCCCTCATACAAGTGGGCTCTTAGCCCTTAACTTGTGTCCACGGCGTTGGGGCTGGACAGTCTCTTTGGCCAGAGATGAGCAGTACAGGTAGGAAGCAGATCTCCCCATGCCTCACTCCCTACCCATCTAGTGGGACAAGAGTCTAACACCCAGGCTCAGATTCAGACACAGAATGTACGGAGGAAACTGGGCTAGTGAGATGAAGACACCAGTCCAAAGTCACACAGCTCTTCAGAGCTGTGCCTATGGTATGGCCCTCGTATTTTGCTTTTGGAATCCGCTTACCAGAAAGCCAGAAGGCTGTGAGGAATCTTCCCAGAATGAGGTGCTAGGAGCCTCTAGGGTGGCTTCCTCAAGTACTTACGGCTTAGTCGTACAGAGAGCATTTGCCTTACCGTGGAATATTCCTTAGCCTTCAACCCCCTCCATCCCGCTGAGAGCTCACTGGGGCAGACACAGCTGTCTGTCGAGGTGAAGAGGTATCTGGAAGAAAAAGCCTGTAGGACTGAAGTTGGACCCTTGTAACTCTTAATTCCTTCTTTGGGTTCTGACAAAAGGATTCAAGAAGAGGGTAACAAACAAGTCAAGCAAGTATCTGGTCACTGGTGTGTCTACCGAAGTGTTTGCCTAGCTTTCAGGGTATTAGCAGAGACTGTTGGGGGATAAAGAAACCTTTTTACTTTCCATGATCAAAATCGCCTTACACATAAAGGCATCCAAGCCATGGGGTCTTCAGCGTAAGGAATAAATCCACTCCAGGCTGACAGGAGGGTCTCCTTGGCCATTTCTTCCCTTCCCTTAGGAGGGCACGGAAAGGGAAAGAAGACCAATTTTGACTGGCAGCCACCATGCTGCTAGTAGCTGAGGAACCATCAGCCTACAGGAAAGGATACTGGAAACCGCCCGCCTCTGTGCTCCTCACACGGGGTCCACGGACCAAATCCGTACCGCTGGGGAGGTTGCTGGAGATGCAAGGAGACCGTGAAACGTGGGGATGGGGCCCAGGAGTTCACAAGCCTTCAGGTGATTGTTAGGTACCAGCTCAACAACGAGAAGTAGTTCTCAGAGACTTCTCTGTAGCACATACAGGAAGACACCCTTGACACCAGGAGACCTCCACCTGGTGCTGGGGTCCTGGGGGACATTCCGTCGTCTTTGATTGGCACAGGCTTCTCCTCACACAGGCTAGCCCACTAGCAGAGCGGGTCCCACGCAGGAAGAGCTTTGCTCATGAAGAGGAGTGTTCCCCATCTCAGAACGGCTGGTGAGACAAATCAGCTGGGCACTTGGATATGCCTTCAGAGCTAACCCCTCAGCCGTAGGATGTCTGTTCCCGGAGGGATCAAAGGTCCCTTGCAGTTTGGTTGCTCCTGAAATCAGAGGGGCCTGTTCCAGACCAGGGATGGGACTCAGCTGACATTGGTCTCTCACATGACCATGGCTCCACCTCACTGATTGACTAATGACCTAAGGTTATGGGGGCTGCCCTGGGATTTTTACATACATCTCTGAAGAGCCACAAAGAAAACCTACCATCAAGAGAATTTTATGAGTTGATCTGGCAACACTCAGAACTCCCGCTGAATTCCTTCTTTTTTTTTTTTTTTTAATTTTTCTAATGTTTATTTTTGAGAGAGAGAGAGAGAGAGAGGGACAGAGAGAGACAGAGCAAGAGCGGAGGAAGGCATAGAGAGAAAGAGGGAGACACAGAATCCAAAGCAGGCTCCAGGCTCCAGGCTCCAAGCTTGACACGAGGCTTGAATCCATGAACCGTGAGATCATGACCTGAGCCGAAGTTGGATGCTTAACTGAGTGAGGCATCCAGGTGCCCCTGAATTCCTTCTTACATTAGAAAGAAGACCAAGAATTTGAACTGCCTGTTACCCGCAGGGCATTGGATTCAATATCTCTGTTTACAGATGCAGAGACTGAGGCATAGGGTAATAATCCAACCTATTTGTCAAACACCACAGACCCCCTTGGCAGCCCACCTGTGGAATCCAGCCTTCCTGATTACCAGGGGCTCCGCACAGCTCTCCACCATTTGTACTGCTGCCTGGTTGGATCAGTTATCATCACTTCTAGTCATCTAACTACACACACTTGTGCTTTCATCATACGTGCCCCATTCTGCCCACATCCTGGCCAGCCAGAAAGCATGCTAACCACTCAACGCTCCAACCAGTCAGTCCAGAGATGCTTTACCCTTAACCTTGGGAATTCAAAGAGCCTGGAACATCCTTGACGCTCTCAGAAGAATGTGACTGCCTATAATTGTAGTAGCAAGCAGAACAGCAGCTACAGTGAAACATCTACTATTTGAAGCTATTTGGCCCATGAGAAGCATTCCCATTTGACTACGAAGACCACCTGAGGTTACGTTACTCAAGGTCACAGTCAGCAAGAGGCAGACCCAGGGTGGATTTTAGAACCCACGTTCTTCCTTCCTGCACTGCTTATGGAGAAGGGCTTTTCCACCTGGGTCTCCAGATACGGGTTCCTGTTTAATGCTTTTGGGGGCTACAACCCTACCCTGAACCTGGGCCATCTCCCTGCTGTGCACGTACTAGACTTCTGGACTCTGAGTCACCGGTTGGTGTTCTGATCCTCGAGGTACGGGTTTCTGGCGATAAGGCAATTGACATATCACTATCTTGCCCACTACTGCTGGACCCAGGCACTGCACAAGCCCTGGCATGGAGCTCGCTCAGCCAGCCTGATCCACTTTGACCGTGATAAATGGTGGGGCCAGATATTTCAACAGTCGCTTCCTGTGTGCCAGCATTACCCTAAGCATCTGGGATATAGTGTAGTGTTCATCTACCCTGGACCCTCAGGCCGCCTCTCACGCAAGCCCGGAAGATCATGGCAGAGGGCATGCGAGAAATATTTCTTTGGCACGTTCCCGCAGTTGAGGAAGCCTTGCGGAAGAGCGATCCTGATAAATGAGCAACCGCGAAAGCACACAGAGCCTCTGTTTCCTGTAGACTTATGGGGTGTCCTAGTTCATAGTGTCGTCAGGAAACTTACCCAATGCAAGTTTGTTGGGGTTATCAGTGGTTAGAAGTTGGAAAAAGGAGTGACCTGCTAGGGTCCTGAGGCAGGATTGGTGTGAGGTGATGACAGTTCGTCCTGTAGGACATATAGCATCTGAGTTCTTTCCAGCGTTCACACATATGCACGGGGGCTCCTGTTAGGATGTGGTTTCCAAGGAAGCCAGAGGCGTGGCCTGAGGCTCTGCTTTTCTAACCAGCTCCCCTCACAGGCTGAGTACTGTGGCCGGCCAGGCCATGTTTTGAGTAATGAGCCCATAGAGCCACGGACAGAGGCTTCAAAAGGAGACAGTAGTTCACTTACTTGATCCAAGCGATGTACGTAGAGTGTTCTAGACCCCCACAGCCCAGTTTCACGATCTCACCAGAAAATGAATCCGGTAGGAAATGTAAACTCCTGTACTGGGGAGGAGAGGGAGCTGAGGCTGGTATTGAGGAGTCTAGAAATACATAGAGAAGCCAGGAAGGGGCGGGAATGAGCCACAGCCATGGAAACGCCAATAAATTGGTTCAATTGCATAAACGGTCCAGGCTTCAAAATCAGGGAAGGAAGAAGCCGGGGGCACATGCTGACGTCAAGCCCAGCAGACACCGAGGTGTCTTCCTGGCACCGAGCCGGCAACCCCCGCAGTGTTTGCAAGCAAGGGATCCGTGCGGGCAGACCCACGCCGCCACGGTGAACACAAGGTCACAAATGTAGAGCAAGGCAAGCAGACGAATCCCAGACGTGGGGAGTGAACTTACCTTCCCGTCTTCAGCTTCCCAAAGAGACCGTCCAGAGGGAAAACCACGGTGTCCCAGACGCAGAGGAACCGGTGTCTGGGAAGGGACGGAACGTAGCAGCTGGATCACAGCCAAGACCCAGGTCTGCGACCCACGCACATCAGGTCAGCCGTAAGGTCATGTCGTAGTGTGCCAGTGGGAGTATGGAATCCCTTGCCAGCTGCGTGTGGCAGTGTTGATTCAAGTGTGAATTAAGCAGCTGGAGCTGTGACAGTTGGCACGCTGTGTAGCACGCCGGTGAGGCGCGGTGGTGGGGTGGAGGCTCAGGTTTCCCCATGTTAGCATTACCGGCGTCGCCTTGAACCCTGTTCAATGTCAGTCCTCAGCCTTGCTGCCAGTGTACCCATGAGTCCGCAGGCGGAGTGGCTCCGCAGGTGGTTTAAGCCACTGCCCGCACCCGTCTGCTGCTGGCTCACGCTTGGGCAGCACAGCCACGGTCCATGGACCCCGTGAGTGGACACACCTGGCCGGCTGTGGCACACGCAAGTCCAACTGCCAGTAGCCTCCCTAAGGATGCTCTTACAGAGCTAATGAAGGGGCGCCCGGGGGGCTCAGCACTTAAGCATCCAACTTCAGCTCAGGTCTGATCTCGCAGTCTGTATGTTCGAGCCCCGTATCGGGATCTGTGCTCACAGCTCAGAGCCTGGAGCCTGTTTCAGATTCTGTGTCTCCCTCCTCCTCTGCCCCTCCCCCACTCATGCTCTATCTCTTGCTCTCAAAAATAAAATTTAAGAAAAACATAAAAAATTATAAAGAGCTAAAAGACTGCAGCTGGTTTACAGGGAGAGCATGTGAAAGAATAATGAATAAAACATGCTCAAGGGTTGAAAACGTGGGGCCGGGTTTTATCTGTGTTGAAGAATCATCCATGCATGCGCTTGACGCTCATATTCTAATTCTGGTCATAAGAGAAACCAGGAGGGTCAAGAGGGGTGAGATCATAGCACAGGCTTCAAAATTGTCTCCTGCGGTACCTGTAATGGGCTCTTCTCAAAGGGGTGTTTCTGGTGCCCATGCTCGTGCATTCTCAGATGGGGAAACGCAAACTTGAGGAAAACCAGCATGCCCACCTGACGTGATGACTTTCACAGAAATACTGAGAAAGAAGTTTGTTCTACGTGTCAACACAGATGTACGACTGCAAAGCAAAGAACATGTGAAGGCTCCTCATTAGACCTGTTGATTCAGCAAATGTGTTATTCAGACACGGGGGGCCAAGACCCAGCAAAACACAACCTAATCACTTCCGATCACCTGCCGTCTGTCGGGACGGGTGGGCTGTTGAGGAAATTAGCACATGGCTGCACAAGACACGCATTCAGGGCCCTGTGGGACCACAGGACCAGAATGCATCCAAGAGCTTTTTCTCAGCAGAGAGTAACACCTAGTTCAAGCCTAGTAGGAGGCTACACCGTCTTAACATCCCAACAGAGGGAATGAGGGATGTGGACACTTCGGGCCAGCACATGCCTCCTGGAAAATGCTGGATGCTTACAAAGGCTGGGGCATTCGTGGGACAGCGGATGAGGCTGGAGGATCCCCAAGCAGTTCAGGGTGACCCTGGCTGCCATCCTCGTGATTCTGCAGGGCCAGGGAGGACCCCGAACCATCATGCCCTTCAGAACCCCACTCAGCCTCCCTCGTGCAGTCACTAGATTGGTCCCCTATCCGGAAAGGACACTGGCGAGGTCAGTAGGGAAAAGGCGGCCATACTTGATGTGATGGAGCAGGACATTTTCGAGCTCAGGATTGCAGAAGTGAAGCAGTTGTGAGGGACGGCGAGGTGACCTGACCAAATTGGAACCCGCAGATGTGTGTTCGTAATTTGTGGTCACCTCGGCAGCACCTGGCGATCTGTCGATTTTATGAATTAGGGGTTGCTGATGGCTGTCTGTGTAACGATGCCAGTCTTACATTTCAGATACTCACAGTGCCTGTAGTTCAGTCGTCACTCAGCATAACCCACAGCGATCTCACAGTCCCATTTGCTATGTTCGTGCCCTTTTCTTACTGAAGAGACTGGCTTTACTGCAATGGATTCGTTGTTAGTTCTCACTCTGCCGTAAGCGGACAGGAATTTCTGCAGACCTGGTGCCAAGAGACAGCCACTAGGATTATGCTGTGTCATTTACATGACATCTGTGGAGATTTTTGTTTTTGATAGTGGGAACCTTTGGGCCACATTCTGTTGGATTGATCTCTGAGGGCACTGCAGACTGAGTAGCCAAGATCTGCCCTTCAGGTTACCCCTGCCTATGTGACGGGCATCCCAACCAAACCCCTCAACACCGGGAGTCGGGTGAGCTGCCCTACTTGACAGTCCTCCATAGCATAGTCACACATGGCTGCTGGAAGCATTAACTGTTCCCCATAAAACTCCCTGAGAGAGGGCAGCGTGTACCTGATTTCTCCCAGACTCCCACCTATGTGCCTCTTTCATCTGCTGATTCTAACCATTGAGTTATTAACCTAACTCTAATTAGTCTGATTCCAGTCATTTAATATGTATCCTTTCCCAGCAGCCAATCATAACCACACCTATAACAGCTTTTCTAGGACCTTGAGTCCCTCCAGCAAGCCATCAAGCAGCAGGGTGGTCTTTAAATCCCACAACACAACGCTCAGTATAAAACTTTTGAGTTCCCTGCAATTTCTAACGACCTCAGAGAAAACCAAACATTGATTTCAGGAAAATATAAGTGATTATATCTTTGTCCACACACTCATGTTATTGATGAAATGTAACATGGAGTTCCCCATAAATATATGAATTGTATATATATTCCCTGTAAACTGATGAAATGTAACATGGAGTTCACATGACAGTGGGGAGATGATGAATTTTTGTCAACTTGGTCGGCAAACTCACATCAATGTGCGCATTTACAACCTGGAGGGAACCTCCCTTCCTGAAATAGAAAGTGCACAGTGTGGCATACCATCCAGTCCATGCACAAACACTAAGTTATTCTGTGTGCTCATTTATCTCAATTACCAATTTATTGGGTAGAGTAGGGAGGTGTATCATCCTGCCTGTGTGCTAGGAAGCAGAAGAGATTCTACATCTTGATCAAATCCATTGACTTGAGTGTAATTTCTTCCTTTTAATTAATACAAAGCACTCCTCACCAGAAGTTGCAAAAGGTATTCACAAAGCATTTAATGTCTATAACTGTAAAGCAGTTAGTGTCTCCATGCCCATAACTTATGGTTCCAAAATGGAAAATCTCTAGGACGATGACTTGAAAATTACTTACCATCATTCTGCTCCTCAGTTCTGATAAGTCATGACTTCATGGAGTTTGTGCTAATTGTTAGTACCACATGAACATTTTGGAAAACATTCGATTTTTAAAAATTTTGCTTGTCTAGTAAATATGATATAATAAACATCACATTGGTGCAGTTTAAATCTTCTTTTTTCCCTGAGCCCGCGATGGTCCTCAACTAGGAAAAGTCTACATTGACACTCGTTTCCATGTTTCAAGGTGAAAAGAACTCTCTATTGACTTCACCGTGGCCAGCACATGATGTGTATAAATGAAATCCATAACACGTATAGGCGTTTGTTTCCTAAACTGTTTATGGGCAGAATTCATAAACACAAAAAGAGCTGAAGTCACTGAAGGTTTTATTTCAATATTTAGCTCAAGTCTTTTTCTATTAGGGTGTTGAAATACGATTGTCTGGCATTCTGTCAGTGAGATTTTACAATCGCTAACTAGAGACGGGAACCAAATCTAAACATGATTAATAAAGCATGTTGAGGAAATGGGAGCAGTAATGTTCCTTTAAAAAACACAATAATCATCCAAGGGAACTCTGTTTCAGTTGTGAATGTGAAGAGAAAGTATTTTGAACTATCTGTCGAGACCGTGAATTAATTCAGATATCTTTAAATTTAATGTAACGTGAACAAGGATAATTCCTGGGCTTTATCCATTCCATAAGAGTCAGTGGTGGGCAGGGGCGCCTGGGTGGCTCAGTCGGTTGAGCGTCCGACTTCAGCTCAGGTCATGATCTCACGGATTGTGGGTTCGAGCCCCGCGTCGGGCTCTGTGCTGACAGCTAGCTTAGCGCCTGGAGCCTGCTTCAGATTCTGTGTTTCCCTCTCTCTCTGCCCCTCCCCTGCTTGCGCTTTGTCTCTCTCTGTCTCTCAAAAGTAAATAAGTGTTTAAAAAAAAAAAGAATCAGTGATGGGCAGGAAATGGTGTTTCCATTAAAAAAATGTTATATTCTCTTTTTTCTGTTTTATATCAAATTAAGACAAGATTATTTATCAAAAAGCATTGCTAATATTCGTCTTCTCAGGCGACCATAAAAAAAAATAGCACAGATAGAACGGCTTAAACAAGCAAAATTAATTTTTTCGCCATCATGGCGGCTGGAGTCTGAGATCCAGTGTTCTTCCTGTGTCCTCACGTGGTCGTCCATCTGTGCATGTCTGTGTCCTGATCCCCTCTCCTAAAAGGACGCTGGTCTGATGGACGTAGGGCCAACCCTTAGTACCCCATGTTACCTAATCACCTCTTAAAGAAAACCTATCTCCAAATACAGTCATATTCTGAGGACTTGAGGGTTAGGGCCTCCACATGTGAATTTTGGAAATGGGAGACACAACTGAGTCTAGAAAAATGGATAAACCATACTGGTTCTCATTTCAGAAGTCACTAAGACTTCTCTCACATATTGCGATAAAAATATCAATGTTTTTCCCTCTGAATTTAAAAATTGCCTCTTAAAATATGTGTGTGTGTGTGTGTGTGTGTGTGTGTGTGTGTANTACATCTTGATCAAATCCATTGACTTGAGTGTAATTTCTTCCTTTTAATTAATACAAAGCACTCCTCACCAGAAGTTGCAAAAGGTATTCACAAAGCATTTAATGTCTATAACTGTAAAGCAGTTAGTGTCTCCATGCCCATAACTTATGGTTCCAAAATGGAAAATCTCTAGGACGATGACTTGAAAATTACTTACCATCATTCTGCTCCTCAGTTCTGATAAGTCATGACTTCATGGAGTTTGTGCTAATTGTTAGTACCACATGAACATTTTGGAAAACATTCGATTTTTAAAAATTTTGCTTGTCTAGTAAATATGATATAATAAACATCACATTGGTGCAGTTTAAATCTTCTTTTTTCCCTGAGCCCGCGATGGTCCTCAACTAGGAAAAGTCTACATTGACACTCGTTTCCATGTTTCAAGGTGAAAAGAACTCTCTATTGACTTCACCGTGGCCAGCACATGATGTGTATAAATGAAATCCATAACACGTATAGGCGTTTGTTTCCTAAACTGTTTATGGGCAGAATTCATAAACACAAAAAGAGCTGAAGTCACTGAAGGTTTTATTTCAATATTTAGCTCAAGTCTTTTTCTATTAGGGTGTTGAAATACGATTGTCTGGCATTCTGTCAGTGAGATTTTACAATCGCTAACTAGAGACGGGAACCAAATCTAAACATGATTAATAAAGCATGTTGAGGAAATGGGAGCAGTAATGTTCCTTTAAAAAACACAATAATCATCCAAGGGAACTCTGTTTCAGTTGTGAATGTGAAGAGAAAGTATTTTGAACTATCTGTCGAGACCGTGAATTAATTCAGATATCTTTAAATTTAATGTAACGTGAACAAGGATAATTCCTGGGCTTTATCCATTCCATAAGAGTCAGTGGTGGGCAGGGGCGCCTGGGTGGCTCAGTCGGTTGAGCGTCCGACTTCAGCTCAGGTCATGATCTCACGGATTGTGGGTTCGAGCCCCGCGTCGGGCTCTGTGCTGACAGCTAGCTTAGCGCCTGGAGCCTGCTTCAGATTCTGTGTTTCCCTCTCTCTCTGCCCCTCCCCTGCTTGCGCTTTGTCTCTCTCTGTCTCTCAAAAGTAAATAAGTGTTTAAAAAAAAAAGGAATCAGTGATGGGCAGGAAATGGTGTTTCCATTAAAAAAATGTTATATTCTCTTTTTTCTGTTTTATATCAAATTAAGACAAGATTATTTATCAAAAAGCATTGCTAATATTCGTCTTCTCAGGCGACCATAAAAAAAAATAGCACAGATAGAACGGCTTAAACAAGCAAAATTAATTTTTTCGCCATCATGGCGGCTGGAGTCTGAGATCCAGTGTTCTTCCTGTGTCCTCACGTGGTCGTCCATCTGTGCATGTCTGTGTCCTGATCCCCTCTCCTAAAAGGACGCTGGTCTGATGGACGTAGGGCCAACCCTTAGTACCCCATGTTACCTAATCACCTCTTAAAGAAAACCTATCTCCAAATACAGTCATATTCTGAGGACTTGAGGGTTAGGGCCTCCACATGTGAATTTTGGAAATGGGAGACACAACTGAGTCTAGAAAAATGGATAAACCATACTGGTTCTCATTTCAGAAGTCACTAAGACTTCTCTCACATATTGCGATAAAAATATCAATGTTTTTCCCTCTGAATTTAAAAATTGCCTCTTAAAATATGTGTGTGTGTGTGTGTGTGTGTGTGTGTGTGTGTAAAGCTATATGAGGAAGGAGGCAGAAATTGACCATCTCTTGACATGTTTCACTGGGATGCAAATTAGGGAAATGAATTGAGTTTTGAGTCAGAATTGCATCAGAAGAGACATTACCTTAGAACTCTGAATATGAAATGAAATAACCAGGAATTGCTTCTTGGTTAATCATACTAGAAACTATGTTAGTAGGGACACCTGGGTGGCTCAGTCAGTTGAGCATCCAACGTTGGCTCAGGTCACAGTCATAATCTCTCGGTTCCTGAGTATCAGCCCCGTATCGGGCTCTGTCCTGACAGCTCAGAGCCCTCTACGATCCTCTGTCTCCCTCTCTCTCCTCTCCTCTGCTTGTGTTTGCTCTATGTCTCTCTCAAATAAATAAATAACCTTAAGAAAAGAAACTGTATTATATGTATGTGTGTATATATATATATATATACATATATTACAATATCACTGAATATTTATATCAGTGTACATATACTAGTATGCTAGTACAGAATATATATACTAGTATATTGGTATATATACACCAATATATATATGTATATATATATTATGTCAAAGGCCCACATATAGACCCACAGAATATCTAGTATAGATTAATATGTAGTATGGTGTAGATCTAGCTTGGTCTTTCAATTGGTCCTGGTTCTTCAGCTGGGGTTATTTTGCCATTTACCTGGAGACAGTTTGGTTGTTATAACTTGGGGAGGGCGTACTGCCTAGTGAGTGGAGACCACGGATGCTTCTAGGGATCTCACAGGCACAGGACAGTATCCCTACCCGCATCCCAGCCCGGGCGAGGCTGGTCCAGAATATCAGCAGAGCCAAGTGCTAGAGATGCCACGGGAACTTCCAGTAACATCTGCATCATCACTGAAATGTCACCCATCTGACACCTTTACTGACCCAGTAAAAAAAGTGTTCCTTTTAAAAACTTGTTCCCTTATTATAGCTTTGCACGACGTGCCCAATTCACATTTGACACAGGGAGGCACCAAAAATCTTTATGACCAAAGACAGGACAGGAGAGAGCCCTCCTCGGCCACTCTGCTGTGACATCATTACCGTACCTGCTAATTAATTAGCTCCATTTTCCCTCCCCACCTTCCCATCAGCCTGGCCCTCAGCCTCCTGGCCGGACGGCCCCTAAGGAACATTCTAAAAGGGAACAATTGTGCCACTTCTGGGCTTTCAGTACAACCCGAACGGATTTAAATGTCACTTGGCACAGTTGCTATAATGGGTGGATTGTGTTTCAGAACTACTCTTGCTACTATATCTTAAATAATGTAAAGGTAAAGGAGTTTCAGTGCGTCCCGTAAAAGCACATAAAAGGAAATTTCTGTTCCCTCCTGCCTCGTTATTACAGTGATTTATAGTGAGGACTCAAATCTAATGAATACTAAATATCTCAAATGAAACTTCGTTTCAATTAAAAACTAGGGCACAAGCCCACTTGTAAAATAGCATGATTGTGGAAAGGATTTTTTTTTTTTTTAACTGACTGGTTTTCAAAACTTAACTCTGTGACTTAAGCTACTAAATAAACTGTTGTTTTATTACTTAGATCAAATAATAGTTTAAAAAAGGAGATAATCTTTTGGAAAGTAATTTTGCCATTTCTGTTCTTTTTTTCTGCTAGCATTCGAAGACCAAATAAGCTGG
>NW_027528610.1:2727588-2771653 GCF_008692635.1 Crocuta crocuta | reverse complement strand
GCACAGCGTTATTGTGAAACAGATTTAGAGATATAATTAAAATGAAGGATAATGGATAGGGTGAGGAAGGAAGGGTAGAAGGGCAAATATTCATATTGATACGAATTTGGTTGGTGCACCTGGGGGGGGGGCTCAGTCAGTTGAGCATCCGACTTCAGCTCATCTTGCAGTTCGTGAGTTTGAGCCCCGCTACGGGCTCTGTGCTGACAGCTTGGAACCCGGAGCCTGCTTCGGATTCTGTGTCTCCCTTGCACTCTGCCCCTCCCCCACTTGCCTCCCTCCCCACCCCGCCCCCCCCATATATAAACATTAAAAATATGAATTTGGTTATCTTGTTCACGCTCAAAGGGAGGGGGCGGGTGTATATTCCTGTGGTCTGCATCTTTCACGTCCTCTCTCTAATACCATACATACACTGATGACCGTGTCCTCAATGGGCACTGTTGGGTTAATGGCGCCCAGTGGCCTGAGAGTCTAACTTTTGGTATTTCTGTTCTTCAAGAGAAGAACTCAGGTTTCACTGCTGCTTCAGACTTCCGGAAGAAGGTGACTTAGGAGAACACCATTCCCAAGAAAGGTTAACGCGTCATTCATATTCCAGCAGATGTGACTAATCTGAATTACTATTGGTGCCATTTGAGATCTGCTCTTGGGGTGAAGCAGTGCTTCTCACGTTTCTGATTTCCTCTAATGCCACATGTTATACATCTGTCAGAACACAGGGCGACGGGCAACGGCGTGCAGTATTTTAGGGCGTTTCTCTCATGTTACCAGGGTGGCGTATAAAGGCACCCCGATATTTCCAAGCTCTGTGTTCACAGGTTCTCACGATCTTAAGGTTCAAACATAGATGCATGTCTTACCCTTTCCAAAGATGCCCAGAAGGACATGCCATTCATCTAGATTTAACGTTTTGTTTGCAACCCGTAGGGTATTGTGTCCAGCTAATGGATGTGTTTATCCTCCAAAGGAAAATGGGGGAAGGCCATTTGCTGGAAGGGATGCCATTAAATCTTAAGGTGGGACAGTCAGTCTCTAGAGCACACATTTATTATCGTTATTACTAACATTGATTTCATCATTATTATTATTGTATTTAGATAATAGGAATGCATCCTAGAGGGAAAAAATGCCTCCCATCTCTCTTATGTGTGGTGGCGAAGTTCCATTGTGCTGAAGTCAGGACAGGCCCTTTTCCACATAAATGGAGATCTTTACCAGAGTGCACTGTCTGATCCACGAGTTCCCAAACCAGCCCAGTTTCATCGGGAAGTTATGGGTGATTTTGGTACGCTCGACACCCAGGAGTTTCAGAGTTGAAGCTTGCCCTAGTCAGTATCAAACTTTGGAATCTTTGGGCCTCTAAACCGTTTTGTAGTGAAAATACACTGAGTTCTGTGAGCTGTTGTAGCAAATGCTCCAAGCCAAGGGAGGTGGTGATGGGAACCGCGATATAGACAGTTGTCCAGACGGAAAGCTAGGAGTGGGGATTGGTGTCTGGGGGTGGGGGTCGTTTCAGAAGACTGAGTCCTTCACCTGAGGGTCTACAGTAGCTCCGGTTCATGTCAGAAATGACTCTCAGTACAGGATACTCAGCTGCTGTCACAGAGAATTGGTTGGTGGGAGAGTACCTCCCACACCTTTGGTGACAGAGTGTCAGAAGTGAATTATTCTGGGAGAAACGACGCAGAGTCACAGAAGTGAGTGTTTCCTTCATAGCCAGGTGTTTTTACCGTCGTATTTCTGAGATAAGGTCGTCTCTCTATTCAGGTTTAAAAGACCATGCATATGACCTGTTAGCAAAGATGGTTTTTGCATGGAAAAGGCGTGTGCCCAAAGCTTTATAACTTAGCATCTTTGTTAGTTTGTCTTGTATGGGGGAAGCAGATATAAATTTCCTTTTTTTTTTCCTAGCCATCTGACAAATACATGAATCAAATGTGTCCCATTTAGAATCTGTGTTGGAAAAACTTTATAACCATGTCAGAGAAAGGGTCCTTCCTGAACGCAGTCAGTGAAGTCAGGCTGGGAGAATGCTTGCTTTCTTTAAAAAAAAAAAAAAATCTAACCTTTCTATATTTTTGAGAAAGAGACAGAATGTGAGCAGGGGAGGGGCAGCGAGAGAGAGAGACACAGACTCCGCGCAGAGCCCGATGCGGGGCTCGAACTCACCAACCTGGAGACCATGATCCAGAGTCGGAGGCTTACCCGACTGAGCCAGCCAGGCGCCCCGGGTTCAGTGGGTATTTGTAGGGTCATCTGTGCAGAGCACTTGGAACGTGTGCACAAGTGTATTTCCCTGGAAATGAATCCGTGGTCGTACCACACCAGTGCGGGGCTGGTAGCACCTGGAATCAGGTCAGTGGCTCCTGTCCGCTGGCCTTGGGGGACACGCCGGCGTGCGAGCCACCTCGTGCACCCCCCCTCGTTCACACACAGCATGTCCATCAGGGCTGTGTCCCTGCAGCGGAAGCGCCGTTCCTCTGCTGTTTCCTCCCTGTCAACCCCCATGTGCGAATCGCCCGGACTCAGCATGCACGTTTGTCACCAAGTGCACAGCACTTCCCTAGCAGTGCAGTCATGGTCATGAGCAGGCCCGCAGCCGACGCTGGGACCTGTGTTCCCGGCAAAGTCCTGGGCCCGGGAAGTGACAGCCGTGACGAGAGCAGCCCTGTATCCTCGGCCGATGTCCCCAGACCCACGTGCACGAAGCTTTCTGGAAGTAGAGAGATCCGTGCCAGGTCTCACCATCGCATGAGGGAATCCTGGTGTTCCTCATGGAAGAAGAGTCCTCAGGGCTTCGGAGCCAACTGCCAGAGGGGTCGCTCCTTCCTGGCCCCAGGGCCCGGAGACGGCCGGTGCTCCGCGCTGCACTGGGTCACCTGGTGCAACGAAACACGTGTTTTCCTGAGCTCAGGACGAACCTTCCAGAGCTCATGCGTTCTGACACTGCTCGCATCTTTGCCGTACTGTCAATAAGAATCTGTTTTCCCCCGAGGAAACGGAAGTTCAGAAGCAGCCCAGAGAAAATGCGCGCACACGCGCACACACGCACACGCGCACACACGCACACACACGCACACACACACACACACACACACACACACACACACACCCAGTGTGGAAGGACAGTGATTAAGTGTGGGTGCAGTGAAAGGAGCAGACATCGTGAAGCCATCATCTTTCCTCTCCTGGCATTGAATTCAGCGTCGTGATGTGTTTATCGTCACGGTCAACGAGCTGCCTGTTTCTGGAACTTGCCGTGTGGTTCATGAAGGCACATTTCTGTCAGTTTCCACAGTGCCCGCAGGTGATCTCCATACCTGAAGACAGATTCCACCGTGCTCACCCTGCCTCCGGCCCCAGCTCTGTGTCTGCAGAAGATTGGGGTTAGGGCCTCTCGGATTTTATTCCCTTTGATTGATTCTGTTCCATAGCTTTGCCCACACAGAATCTGGAAACAGATTTGGTCTGGATAAGAATGCGTGTTTTCTTAGCACACAAAATTTTTTTTTGTTAAAATTAGCTGTTGTAGGGGCGCCTTGGAGACTCAGTCAGTGGAGCGACTGACTTCGGCTCAGGTCATGGTCTCGCGGTTCATGGGTTCGAGCTCCGCATCAGGCTCTGTGCTGACAGCTCAGAGTCAGGAGCCTGTTTCAGATTCTGTGTCTCCCTCTCTCTCTGACCCTCCCCTGCTCATGCTCTGTCTCAAAAACAAACATAAAAGAGTTTTAACTTAGCTATTATATTCAGAAAGGTTAATATTATTGCACAAGCAATGTGGTAGCAGAACAGGACACATTCTTAGAAAAGATAACTGACAGGCATCTTTGCAGGCCCCATGGGTGCAGAAGCAGCCTTCTTCCTGAGCCTGACATAAAGGCTTGTTTCCATTCTGTTCCGCTTCTTGATAAAATGTGGTAGAGCTTCTGCCACTGTATCTTAGCTTATCTGTCTGTCCAGGTCAGAATAGCACTCATCAGTGGTCATGTGACTGCCACAGCTTGGTGACACTTGGGTGACAGCTGACTGGCCATCGCTTGGGATCTTCAAACACATCACCCTCCCTGACACATGGAGCTACCTTGCCGTAAGCCTTCTGGTTTGCTTATGCCTAGGTTCATAGAATGTTTCCCTTTTAGTTTTTCATCATGTTTGTATTCACCAAGAGTTGAATCCGTGTGACATTTCCCAAAGATACATTTTCCGTGCTAGGAAGTGACCGGCAGTATTTCTGTTTTACTTGTTTTCATATTGAGTTCAAACGTCCTTAGGACCGAAGATATGAGTATCTTCCATTCATTTACTGGAAGTATCATGTTCATGAACAGGGAGAGAAAAGTACATATTTGCGTCTATATATATACACATATATATACATCTGCGCACACAAAGCTGTTTTTATAAAAACATTTTAAGATAGTTTTTTCAGTACATTCGAAAAATTAAAAGAGAAATTCTAATTTTAAGGTTTTAAAATTTATAATATTTTAATAACTATTTTAATTATATTTATATAAATCTGTAACAAAATGTAACATATAAATTATATATAAATAAAATATAATTATATATAATCATAAATTACAATTATTTGTTTATATAAATATATAATAATATGTAAACATATTTTTATTGTTTATCACTATAATTATTTACATTTAATAGTAATTATTATTTTTAATCCTTATTTTTGAAAGAGAGAGACAGAGACAGAGTGTGAGCAGGGGAGGGGCAGAGAGACCGGGAGACACAGAATCCAAAGTGTCCAAACTGTCAGCACAGAGCCCGACACGTGGCTCGAACTCACGAGCTGTGAGATCATGACCTGTGCTGAAGTCAGATGCCTAATTGACTGAGCCACCAGATGCCCCAAGTTCTTTTTATTTTTATTTATTTTGAGAAAGAGACAGCATGTGCACAGTGGGGGAGGGGCAGAGAGAGAGAGAATCCTAGGCAGACGCCGCACAGTCAGCATGAAGCCCAGTGTGATCATGACCTGAGCTGAAGCTGGACCTTGAACTGACTGAACCACCCAGATACCCTGGGGAATTACAGTGTTTTAAGAGGTGGTATTCTGTGGTATGGAACACTAATTGCCATTTTAAATGATGGTTTCATTTCTTCAGAATCATTAAGAATAAGGAAATCACTTTTGCCCCAAAAGACATGTTTATGTTGACATGCCATATTTAAGAATCAGCTTAGGTCTGTAGAGAGATGAGAAAAAATAACTTAGCAAATTAATTGAACTGAACAACAATCGCTTTTCTTTTGTGAAGGAAAATGATTTATTTCCTAAACTGGGCTCTCTGCTTTTTCCCAGAACTGTCTTTCCACAAAACCCTTGGCCCTGAGTCAGTCCCTAAAATATGTCAAGCAATTATAAGAATGAACCTGAAGTTGAACACATACATGCTTTTGCTTGATGTCAGTGATGCATTGGTTTACAGTGATTTCCAGTTTTCGAAGCAGATCACACATTTAGTCATGAGCTGAGCCACATAGCACACAGACAGAGGAGGACTGTTATCTGATTGACTGTCCAAGTGCACACCATGTGGCAAATAAAGGCTCAGAAGCTAATGAAAACTAATTAAAAGTAAATGCATTTTTAGAAATTCAGTAAATTAGTCACATTAGGTACATTTCAAGTACCCAATAGACCTGTGTGGCTGCCATCTTGGAAGAGGTACCTATTAGGATATTTCCATCACTGAATCAGGTTCTGTTGGACGGCACTGACAGATACTATATAAGAAATAATTCAGCCTTCCATATGGAAACAAAGTAATATATCATATGTCAAAATAAATGCCCATAGGTTAGTAACATAAACATGACGAACAAAATTATTCTGTGTTGAAGGATTTACGAGTACTATACATATGACTTGTGAAAACAAAGGCTCACTTTAACAAGAAAAAGCACTCATGAGCCACAAAGGAAAATAGTGGTTTTAAAATATAATAACATTGTCAGTTATGGAATCTACCCATGGTAGCATGTAGATTGCCATTTAAATTTTGCTTTGTGCTTAACGTATGGAACAGTGATGAGGTGCGATACTCCATGTACATTGTTTCATGCGGAAAGCTGACATTGGAATATACTACTGGGACTGAATGTCCTTCTGCATAAAGATGTGGATTATATTTTACCTCCCTAATTAAACTATTCCACCTGCCCCACATTTCCACAGTTGACATATAATAGTTTTCAATCAGAAACACAGTGCAGAATTTCTTGTAAGATACAAAAATGTGGCCTGTAAATGTTTAAAACATTAAAAAAAAAAGTGTGTTCAGTTAGTAGTATTAAAGCATTCCCTGGAAGCCTCGCTTCTCTATAACAGAGTCGATGGTTGGAGTTAATAATTATTTTCAAGCTAATAGTGTGTTTATGGGGCTTTTAAAGTCTCTAGTTGCATATCTGCACAACAAGAACCACTCTGTAGCTCGTGAAATGCAACATTTGTGACTTTGCTGTTGGGCGAGCCGAGAGTACGGATGCTGTGGGGTGTGGGCTGCAGCTCCCAGAGCTGGGAAGATAGAAGTGGGTTGTATAGGACGTCCTCTCCCTTCCCGTGTATAGCTCAGCCTGTCTGCTCGTACGCACTCTAGCACGTGAAAGCCCTTCCCCATTGCCTGTTGCGACAGGACACCGGTACCCAAAATCGGTAGAAAATCCTTGCCGTAGATCATTCAGATGCCGAGTGGTGCATACCTGGGAAATCAACATTTTTCTATAACGTTAGTCCAATAATCTCAGAGTCTTGGTGCTGGATTCTCTGTGGTCCGCTCAGCATCCCTCTCTCCCTATATTCTACCATCCTCACTCAGACAGTAGGAGGGACTCCCTTCTCCAGGTAAAGTTCCAGGTGAGAGCTTTTGACGGTGGAAGAAAAGGGGCTGCCAGAAGCTTCCACCGACATTTTCAAAATCTTCCTTTACTCGTGAGTGAGCATCTCTCTTCCCTTCTGAGTGATGTGAGGTTCTGTTTCTCCGCAGGAAAACCGTTCTCCCTCGCACTTTCTCAAGCACCTTGTGTTTCCAAGCACCCGTTGGGTGCCATGTTGAATCAGTGGGGATGGGGGATTTGTGGGGTGTGGGGTGTGCCTTGTGTGGAAGCGTAGACACTCGACCACAAATGGAATGGGAAAAACACGACATTGTAGGCCAGTGGACCGGATGTTCCTCTCGGATGGAAGCAGCTCTCTAACTACAGCACTTACTTCCCATTCTTAAGGTTGCTGATTTCAGGATAACTGAATACTTCCAATTCACGTTTTCACACAGTCAGTGCACTGTCTGTGTTACATCTTAATGTCTAAGTCCAGGCTACGTCAGTATTGGAAAAACCCAGTCCCTAAAGTATGTGAATCCATCTGTAAAGTACCATAGGAACGGATTTGGCAAATGGAAGATACTGTGGTGATCATTTCATTTACTACATTTATTTTATAGCTGGAGGAAATAATGTTGATGCATAAAGAGTAATGAGTTTCAGTTGGATCATGATGGGAATGCTTGAGGATGAACAAACAGGCCAGTAGTTTTATATCCTAATTGTGCAAAATAAGTTCAAGATATGTAATTATAATAATGGGATTGTGCATCCACTGAGAAGGATTTGGAGATACCATCAAAGCAAGTGTAACTTGAGCCAGTTATCAAAAAGTGTTTAAAACTCCCGCGTTTTCATATTAAAACTTACTTTTCATAGAATATTTTTGTAGCATATTTATTTTACTAATTACTAAGCAAGTGACAAAACCATATTTAATCCATCTTATTTGCTAAGTTCTAATTTAAATGTATACAAAATTATTTGCTAATGATAATTGGGTAAGTTTCTACTTTAAGGTTTTCCAAATAAATTATGTTCTTGAGATTATTACTTACTTTTCTCCAAAAATGGATATACTTGTCCATTGTCTGACCTATTTAATGTAGTGTGACTTTAATTATTTTTAATATTTATTTTTGAGACAGAGAGAGAGAGAGCAAGAGAGAGAGAGAGAGAGAGAGAGAGACACAGAATCTGAAGCAGCTCCAGGCTCTGAGTTGTCAGCATAGAGCCTGACGTGGGACTCGAACTCATGAGCTTTGAGATCATAACCTGAGCTGAAGTCGGACTTTCAACTGACTGAGCCACCCAGGTGCCTCCAATTTACGTAAGAAACTAACACCATTTGCCATGCATTAGAAGGTCTAAATTAATCCAGTATAAACCAATCTATTTTATAAGACCAGTGCCTATACATTTAATTTTTATGTTTTATTTACTTTGAGAGAGAGAGAGTGCGTGGGGAAGGGGTACAGAGAATCCCAAGCAAGCTCTGAGCTGTCAGCACAGAGCCCAATACAGCAGTCAAACTCACGAACCATGAAAATCAAGACCTGACCCCAAATCAAGATTTGGAAACTTACCTAACTGAGCCACCCAGGTGCCCCTATGCATCTAATGTTTTAGTCACAAGAGTGCTCAGTGTATCCTTAATACCCATATAAGTGACTAAACAAAATAAGGAAACTCGTTCTTTACTCGATCAAGGATAGGACTTTGTTTGGGGCCACTAAAATGAGGTGGCAGATGGCCATTACGTACTGATCCTAAGAGACCAAAGACCAAACCGACCACATTTAAGTTGCTCTGCTAGTGTTGAAGCAACCTGGACTGTTAGTCATGTTCTAGAAAAATCAGAATTGATACTTCTACAGACTAAATCATTCCATCAGCGGTGGTTTATTAGCATCCTGCCTGTGTGTCAGTGGGCACCGAAGGCCATTTGGGAAATGAACAGTTCATTACCAGACTTCTGGGAACTTGCCTCCCCTGCTTTACACATTGGGTTAGCTGTGTGCAGTGACCTGTAAACCCACCCAGAGACTTCCTTCAGTAGATCCCCTATGATCTGCATCTGGTCTTGGACATTTCATCCTTTTCTCTAGTAACAGCAAAAGATGGAGGAGAGCACTTGTGGGGATGAGCACACGGTGTTATAGGGAAACCAAATTGACAATAAACTATAATTTAAAAAAATCAAAACACACATACACGCCGTCTAAAGAAAAGCACATCTTCTGTTCTCTACACACGTTGGCCAGTCTCCTGTGCTTTACCAGAGGTCTCTTTGAAATTTTATGATTTTTAAAAATTTTTAACGTTTATTTTTGAGACAGAGAGAGAGTGGGGGAGGGGCAGAGAGAGAGGGAGACACAGAATCCGAGGCAGACTCCAGGCTCTGAGCTGATCAGCGCAGAGCCCAACGTGGGGCTCAGGCCCACCAACTACGAGACCATAACCTGTACCAGAGTCGGACGCTTAACCATCTGAGACTCCTCTCTCTTTGGCTCTTGATAGCATTTAGCATTGGGTTCTGAATAGCCGTATAATGGACAGAAGAAAAGAATGGAAGCCCCAGTCTCCAACGAGTAATAAAGGTGGAGGGCTGAGAAAATCCCACGCGTCCCGTCTGTCAGTTTGGAGGCACACGGCATCCTTTGTGGTCCTCTCTCCTGCGTCCTGCATCTGTGGAGAGAACAATGTGTGCGGGTTACTTGTTTGCTGTTTACTTTAAATACGCCTAGTGCACGGGGACTCTCCCCTGCAGAGGAAGCCAGCACAGTATTCCTATTTAGTAACGGCTTCAGTCTTTGCAAATGAGAAGAATTCTCACTACGACGAATTGACACCTGTGTTTTCTGTCTGTAACAATCCTGCCCCTCTTTCCCAGTTAACAAAACCTTTCTGTGGAAGATCTCTGCACAAGTTGGTGGACAGACTAGATATCCATCATATATAGTTTCGGGGTGCCCTGATGGTACAGTGAACGGTGATATTACCTCTTGAACCTGTGAGGTTTCAATCCCTCAGGTAGACAGCTTTCTTTGGTAAAAATTACTCCAGACATCAATTATTATTCCTAAGGGAGAGCCCAGTGCCACTGTGTTTCTATTGCTGCATGATGTATTTACTAGTTCCTGTTCATCTCCATTGTAGACAGCAGCACGTATGGTTTACATAATAGATGCAGGGTTACTGGGTTTGCTGGGCTAGAGATTTGGACAATATTTTTAAAAAATAGTAAAGTGCTTTCAACAATTTCAGTCCACAAATGTATTTTACTTACCTTATCTTCTACCTCATCAGATACTATCAGAAAGAATAAATTTGCCTGAGAGATACGGTTTTGAGAGGAAAAAGGAACCATGTTTTTAGTTGGGTAGATTTCAAACTAGAAAATTCTTTCAGCCACGTTGTGATAACCTTTGATTAAAAAAAAAAAGTCTCGCTAGCATCTCATATTATGTATAAGGTATGAGAAATACCGGGCGCCTGGGTGGCTCAGTCAGTTGAGTGTCCAACTCTTGATTTCGGCTCAGGTCATGATCCTGGGGTCATGTGATCAAGCCCCATGTCGGGCTCTGTGCTGAACCTGCTTGAGATTCTGATCCCTCTGTCGCCTTCTGCCCCTTCCCTACTCTCTCTCTCTAAAAAATAATAATAAAGTAGTACACCTTGTCATTTTATGTTTGGATAAATCCCTTACTACTCTGAAAGAAAATCAGGGTGGAAACTCTTACATTTCTTAATCTACAAGTAAAACTTTTTCTAGAGTAATCACTTATTTTGGCTGTATGCCTCTAGAATTCAACTAGTTGGTAAAGGTTTCATTAGTGATCTACCTACCTCCATATTTTGAATCTCATATTCATTTATTTACATACTCATTATTTACAGCAATACAAACGTGAAAGACCTGGGGAGCCTGGGTGGCTCAGTCGGTTAAGCGTCTGACTTCGGCTCAGGTCATGATCTCACGGTTCGTGGGTTCGAGCCCCGCGTCGGGCTCTGTGCTGACAGCTCAGAGCCTGGAGCCTGTCTTCGGATTCTGTGTCTCCCTCTCTCTCTGCCCCTCCCCTGCTCACACTGTCTTGGTCTCAGTCTCAGACTCTCTCTCTCTCAGAAATAAATAAAACATTAAAAAAAACAAAACACGAGAAAGACCTGTAAGGAGGCATCAGAACACAAAGCCTGAAGTCAAGGGATCTTTATGTTGTGATGCAAATTTGTGAATTTTGTTTGTCAGAGAATTCTGGAAATACCCCCTCCACCTCTGCTATTTTACTCCTTTCACCGCCCCCCCTGGTAGGCGGTCAAGGCAGACCCAGGAAATCGGACACATCTTCAGAAACACATCGGAAGCTCATCACATTACAGAATAGTGGTTTAAGAAGTAACTGTGGCACGTCACCACGTGTGTGCACTGTGCTGTAGGCTCACGTGTACTCTGGTGTGTGGCTGGTCAGCAGCGTGCGGCATGTAGAAGCCTGTGAACTTGCAGACCCAGTCAGAGCCGCCTTTCTGATTCATTGGAAACATAAGCCGTTGAGCCTTGGTGTGTTGGAATTCCCTTTGGTGCTGGAAAGGTGCTACTTGCTTTTGCTAACACAACACGTTGCCCAATTTGTGTTCTCCCTCTCAGATCGTCTGAACTAGGGGACAGGGACGCACTGGATCCTCTGCCGGTCCCGCGTTGCTCTGGATGGACACACACAGTCCTTTACTATCTAGGATCAATTCACAAAAGAATGAGGGTGAGCTGAGAATTCCCCGGCATAAGTGTGGCTTGAGTGTGGTGACTTTCTTCTTCCCCCAAGAGGAGTGCGTAGAACCGGGTACTGGAGAATCTTCACAGTAAACGACCTAGAAAACCCTACTTAGCTTGGTGTTCAGGAGTAACATTGACAGGGGCGCCTGGCTGGTTCAGTCGGTTAAGTGTCCAGCTTCAGCCCAGGTCATGATCTCAAGGTTCGTGGGTTTGAGCCCCGCGTCAGGCTCTGTGCTGACAGCTTGGAGCCTGGAGCTGCTTCAGATTCTGTATCTCCCTCTCTCTCTGACCCTCCCCTGCTCAGTCTGTCTCTCTCTCTCTCTCTCTCTCAGAAATAAATAAAAAAAAAAAAATTAAAAAAAAAATTAAAAAGAAAAGTAACATCAACAGTGATGTTTCATACTCGCAGTGTGCGAGTGTTTTTTTTTTTTTCAAGTTTATTTATTTATTTTGAGGGAGAGAGGCTGAGAGGCAAGGAGAGAGGGAGAGAGAATCCCAAGTAGGCCCTGCACTATCAGTGCAGAACCCAGTGAGGGGCTCGAACCCATGAGCCACAAGATCATAACCTAAGCTGAAATCAAGAGTCCAACGCTCAGCTAATTGAGCCACCCAGGTGCCCCCCCCCCCACCCGATGGTGGGATGATTCCATGGGATGAGGGTGGCACGCCCCCATGTGCCCTTCCCCCCCCAATTCCACACAACACCAGTATAATTATGAGAAAAACATCAGGCAAAGCCCAGTTTAGGGACCTTCTGCAAAGTGACCATGAACTCACAAGATCATGGAAAAAGAAGGGAAATCTGTAAAACAGCCAGGATGCTGTCCAGCTACCCAGTGGGTGAAGGAATTCCCAGGATTCATTGTCAAGGACAGTAAACATTTGAACACTACAGATACACTTAGACTTTTCTCTTCCTTATGGTTTTCTAATCACATGCTCTTTTCTCTCACTTACTTGATTTTAAGAGTACGGGATCTTATACATACACCATAGAAAGTGTGTGCTAATCGGCCTTAATGTGATCAGTAAGGCTTCCGGTCAACAGTAGGGCTATTAGTAGTTATATTTTGGCGGCGGGTGCTGCAGAAGTTATGTGCGGATTTTTGACTGTCTCTGGGTTGGCTCTGCCTTTGTTCAAGGGTCAAGTGCAGATCCACACTGTGACAAGGAAAGGGAAGATGTGCATATCACAGCCACACTTTATAATATAGAATGGAAATCATAAAAATAAACATGGCGGCCAAGGGAAGAGCAATCTTATTCCATTCTGCCTCTTTTCATTTCTATTTTCTTAGGTCTTTTCGCATCTTCTTTCTATTTGTTTTCTTCTAAAGACAAACCAAAACCTTATGTATTTTCCATCCAGCCTTCTTCCTACATCCTCTCTCCCTCCCTCTGACCCCTCCCTCCTTTCTGTCTGTTTAGATTTTTCTCATTTAAAATCAATTTGCTGAATCGACTGACATTTGTATCTCCATGCAAATAACAGTGTGAGGGTAAAGATTGTTTCGTATAATAAGCAAAGTGCAGTGTGTTAAAATGAAATAACACACTGCCAAAAGAAACAGTAAACAAATGTTAAATGGGTGGATTGAGTTTATACAGCATGTGGATTAAATATCACACCATTTAATTAAACAGTAATAATTACTATACTTGTATGTTTAATAAATAAATTACATGTCTGCCTATATTTTTCTGGACCTCACCGCATAATAATGAAGATAGACGTTATAATTCTTTTTTTTTTTTTCACATTTACTCTTCATTTGTATTCCTAACTTTATTCGATGACACAGGATTAAATCCAGCCAGCCTGGTGAAATATAGATTGAAGGACAAGAATAGGGTCTGCAGGGAAAAGGAGTGTGATGGTATCTGTTCTGCTTTCTCGTTTCTCGTGATTGTTCGTAACGGAACTTGGCCTTCTTACACACCCAGACACAGCCCCTGATGACCCGCTGGCTCACCAGCCGGCCCCGTGGTGGTGCAAGATTCAGGCTCGGGGAGGGGAGATCATGAAACACTTCCTTCAAGATCATGTAACACGATCGCTTCTCATGTTTGCGTGTGATGCAACCAACTGGCAGACACACCACGTTAGCGTGAGGCCCAGAAAGACAAATGGAGAAAACAATAAATGTTGTACCAAAGACCCAGACACACTGCGGTCCAAGATGTGGGGCATTCCGGGTGAACACTATCTTCTGAAGAGCTCAGCGGATGCCTGGGGTCCTTCTTCTCACCTGTCCTGAGTAGCTGCTTTTGGAGGGAAGTGCTCCGTCTGCTTGGCCAATGCACGGGAGGAAATTACGCGTGCCCCATAATGCAGATGCGGTCACCAAGTACAGGATGAAATGGCTTTCATGCAACAGGGGCTGCCTTTCAGATTCCAGTGCTAAACTTACCTGTGTAAGGGGCGCCCGGGGGACTCAGTTGAGCGTCCAACTTCGGCCCAGGTCATAATGTCAGAGTCTATGGGTTCAAGCCCCGCGTTGGGCTCTGGGCTGACAACTCAGAGCCCAGAGCCTGCTTGGGATTCTGTGTCTTCCTCTCTCTGCCCCTTCTCTGCTCGTTTTGTCTGTCTGTCTCTCAAAATATAAATAAACATTGTGAAAAAATGTCTTTAAATTCCTGCTCTAAGTCCTCATTTTAGGTTTTGGTACCTCAGCAGATCTTATCCGGTTGGTTAACCAAAAGTATCCAAAAGCAAATGATAGGAAAATGCAAAAACAAAAAGCAAGCAAACAAACAAAAAACCCAAAAGCAATGAGAGTTTGCATTAACAGTTCTAGGCCCCATATTTTCTGAGAGTCACCCAAATACTGAGAAACTAAACTACTACTGTTCTATGGATTCCTACTCATCTTGAAAGAAGGGAATATTCATATATTTTTTAAAAATGTGTTTACACTTAAATCATATCCTCTGGCAGTTTTTGTACTGGATCAGTTTGTAAATGTTTCCTAGAACACTATTGTTACTTATCCATTGTGTTTTACATCAGTCCCAAACACTTTCTTCTTTTCTTAATATTTTTTATGTTTATTTATATTTGAGAGAGAGACAGACAGAGACAGAGCACAAGCAGGGGAAGGGCAGAGAGAGAGAGGGAGACACAGAATCTGAAGCAGGCTCCAGGCTCTGAGCTGTCAGCACAGAGCCTGACATGGGGCTTGAACCCACGAACCATGAGATCATGACCTGAGCTGAAGCCGGATGCTTAACCGACTAAGCCACCGAGGTGCCCCCGAAGCACTTTTTTCCAAGAGAGGTGTCAGCAAACTGGGAACCATTTTTTTATAAATAAAGTTTAACTGGATCAAGGGCTACCCCTTCTTCACGTACGATCTGTGGCTGTTTTCAAGCTAAGATGGTAGACATTGGTTGCTGCGGATAACATATGGCCCACAAATTCCAAAAATTCACCATCTGGCCCCTTACAGAAAAATCTTCCCTGTGTTTATTAGAGTATTATGTTTGATTTTGAGTTTGATTTGGGGTTTTGGTCACAGAGACGTTTGTATGTATCTATGGGGGGGGGGGGCAAGAATCTTAAGCAGGGTCCATGCTCAGCACGGAGCCCGATCTCACGAACCATGAGGTGATGACCGGAACCGAAATCAACAGTCAGACGCTCAACCTGCTGAGCCAGCCAGGTGGTCGAGCCACAGAGAAATGTTTAAATTAACTTTTATGTAGTTTTAGAAATCAGTTATTGTCTTAACGGCTCCTGAGAGTTCTCTTCTGATTTTCAAGGTCTATGCAAATAGGATCACCTACATACTACCCACAATTCTGTTTGGACCCTCTTTGCTCTCTGTAGGCATAAATGCCCTTGCATACGCTTTGATGTGAAGGGTACTCACTGTGTGGGGATTTTATATATCTATTTCATCATGCATAATTTATATATATTCATAGGTCATGATATACACACACGGCATACAATTATTACTGCATGTTATATACCAATCCTCATAAATACTATGAAGAATAATAAATTCACTGACTAAAGTTTGCAAGGAAACAAACAGTTAAACCTGCCTTTACTTATAGAAGGTATCATCTAAATGAGAGAAAAAAAACTATATATATAAACATAGGACTCTGATTTAACAAGAGAATCCAGCAAGATTATTAGATAAAAGATTAATTTATGAGATTATCTTTAAAAATTCAGTAGTGTTTTTCTTTTCTGTAGTAGTGAGCTTCTAAGTATAATGCAAGTAACATTTATAATGACATTAATTTAAAAGTATTAAAAATCTAGGAATTATATAAGAATATACAAAGTCAACAAAGGAAAATAATCATGAGAGATGATCATGTGAACCTTGAAATGCATGACTAATATGTTAATGTGAATTCTGCAGATTTAATCATACTGTCAAAGCGACACTAATCAGAATTCCCACTGTTTCTTTTAGAAACTCCATTAACATATTCTGAAGTTTATATGGATAATAGAAAATGGCTAAGGTAACACTAAGAAATAAGAACAAATAGAGCTATCTTATCAGACAAATACTTTATGAAGCATATATGACATTGAAAACACTTGGTTGACGGTCCAGAGACTGGAAATAGACTGAGAGAGCAGCACAGAAAATTCCAGAACTTTGACTGTACGGAAACTGATATGTAGTTCAGTTGGCATAATGGATCAGTGCAGAAAGTCTGGCCATCCGAGTGGTTTAGGGTTGTAGGGAAATTTTCTTTTAAAAACTCAAAGTATAGGATAAGAAAATTGACATATTTTTGCCACCAAAATACAAGATAAATATAGGTAAAAATTAAAAAAAAAAAAAGACGACGAATGGATGGAACATTTCTACCCTGCCTAATCTTACAACCAAGAAAATAATACCTACATATATGATAAATTCCCACAAATTTATAAGAAAAATACAGTGGCCAGAACAATTATGGGCAAAGGAATGAACATGTAAATAAAAAGAAATTCAAATCGCATCCTTTGCGGGGAATGGATCTGAACGTATTCACCATGCTCATATTCCCCTGGGTTCAGAAGTAAACTGGTTCATATGCAAACCAAATTGTTCACTTCACATGTCTGCACTTTAAAGAGACAATCTGTGAAATTTTAAGCAGGTGCGATGCTCGGAGAAAAGTCCAACATCGTGTCAAGATAATTGAGGAACATTTCCACAGTACTTTTTGCAGAGATTTCCTAATTAGGAGAGAAAGAGAAAGGAAAGGACAGAATTTTGAGAATGTACTCTAGTGATAAAAGGCAGGATTATGACTATCTGTTTACCTTGGGTCTTCTGTGTCATCCCTTTGGAATTTCATTTTTTACAAAAATTCCTTTCAGTTATAGGGTAAATACACACCTAAATATAAACAGAGTGATGAATATTAATGTAATGATAGATACAGAGGAATAGCTAGATGGATAATCACATAGATCTAGGTAGGTATATCGGTACTTAGGTAGATGGCTGGATGGATGGAAAGATAGATGGATGATGAAAAGATAGCTGATGGATAGACACCTGATGGATAGATGATTGGATAGATAGATAGACAGAGAGAGATGGATGGATGAATGGATAATAGATAGATCATAGATATGAATGGATGGATAGATGGATGAATGATAGAAAAGTAGGTAGGTAGGTAGGTAGATAGATATAGGGATGGATAGATGGATGGGTGGATGGATGGGTAGATAGATGATAGATAGATGATAGATAGATAGATAGATAGAGATAGATACGATGGATAGCTGGCTGGCTGGATAATAGATAGATGATAGATAAATATGATGAATAGATGGATGGATGAATGATAGAAAAATAGGTAGGTAGGTAGATAGATATAGGGATGGTTAGATGGATGGATGGATAGATAGACAGACAGATATAGAGATATGATGGGTGGATATATAGATAGAAAGATAGATAATGATAGATGACGGATGATAGATGATAGATTGATAGGTATAAATAGATAGGTACACTGATAGATATAGGGATAGAAAGAGATACATAGGTAGGTAGATAGATAATGATAGATGGATGATGGAAAGAAAAAGAAGGAAAGAACAAGAAAAAGAAAAGCATAAGAAAGAATAGATGGAAAGATAGATGGATAGCTAGATAGACATATTTGTAGATGATAGAGAGATTGATGGAAATTCTCAAAGTGAACTGTTTGCTCTGGGAAGCCCCGAGTCACCCCAGATACTTGCAGGATGCCTGTGTGTTCGCTTCTGTTTCCATAATTGCCCAAAGATGTTACGTGCCTTTTGTAATCTCCTTCTGTCACTTGAGTTCTCCAGAAACCATGTGGCATGTGATATTGCAACAGATTGAACACAGAAACAGACATCAGCATCCAACTGTCTTCTGTTAAGACAAACATTAAGGAGATTTACAGAGTGAAATAAGATACCAGTGTTATTACTACTTCTTATTTTAGAAAGTGTTGTTTTCATAACAATATAAGTGATAAAATGTGATGGGTTTTGATCATTCTGTGCACATGAGTTAAGAAAAATACATAATTGTTCACTCTTAAAAATTTCTAATATGGTAACTCCCGAGAGTTACAACCCTAACGTAAAGAAAAGTTTTGGGGTTGGCATCAATCATTTTAAGTGAGTTACAATATTTTAAAAATCTGTAACCACTGATCATGCAGCAAACATCTGTCTTCCACCTCTTCGCACATGTACATATATGTAGTTATACGTACATATATACACTTGTCTTTAGTATCTGTACTAAAGCGTACATGTTGGTAATTATATTCACAATGTAATAAGGGGAAAATATATAAATACTGAAACAGATCATGGGCTCTGGAATCCCATCTTTGATTTAATCAAAGTGCTGTCACTAAGGTAGGATTTTGGATAATTTAGTCCCTCTGACTGGGCCAGTCTCCTCTCTGTGAAAGTATAACAATGTATCAAAAATTTGTAAGACTGAAATGACTTAACATATTGAAAGCAGCCAGAATAATGCATGCAAATTGTTCATTACATTGATTTTCGTGAAATGCTGGTAAGGCAAATCCTACATCTGTTTTAATAAGAGAAAATAAAATCCACTAGCACATGAAATTAAAACGTAGCAGACCAGAAACACAGGGCAAGCAAAAACATTACACAGCGATTTTCGTTCTTCGCGTGAGAGTTTGGCGTAATGTTACACCAAGAATTTTCTGCATTTCTCTGTCTGTCTTGTTCTGTTTACCCCTCCCAGACCAGCTGTTTTCATTTCTCCAAACCACATAGTTTGAGGTAATGTCATGGCAATGTCATCTCTTCTCTGTCAGCTGCTAGAGAGGATCTCGATTCAGTGAGCTCAGCCTCAGAACAGAAGGAAGAAAAGTGGGAGGGAGGTGTTTGTACCTAACACTTTCATCGTGAGGCTTAAAAGGCCTTTTACTTAAAAAGAGGTGTAGAAATACAGTAAGACAGAAACAGCATATAATAGAATAATTATGTTGTATTCCAATAAATACTATAGAGTATACATATTTATATTTTAATATAGTGTTAATACATTTATACAATTAATAATGCCGTATAATCTATCATAAAGGTACACTCATTTTAAAAGTTATTTTTAGGGGCGCCTGGGTGGCTCAGTCGGTTGAGCGTCTGACTTCGGCTCAGGTCATGATCTCACGGTTCGTGGGTTCGAGCCCCGCGTCGGGCTCTGTGCTGGCAGCTCAGAGCCTGGAGCTGCTTCAGATTCTGTGTCTCCCTCTCTCTCTGCCCCTTCCCCTCTCATCCTCTGGCTCACTCTCCTTCAAAAATAAATAAATATTTTAAAAAAGTTATTTTTATACAAAATGAATCCACATTATTTTGTGTTATTAATTTTTTTTTAAGTAGGCTAATGCGGGTCCTGAACTCATGACCCTGAGATGGAGACCGGAGCCGATATCAAGGGTCAGATGCTTAACGACTAGGGGTGCCTGGGTGGTTCTGACTGGGGCTCAGGTCTCTGTCCCTCCCCAACTCATGCTGCCCAACTTTTGATCTCGGCTCGATCATGATCTCACGGTTCGGGAGTTCGAGCTCCGCATTGGGCTCTGTGCTGACAGCTTGGTGCCTGCTTGGGATTCTCTCTCTTCCTCTGCTTCTCACCCAGGGGCACTCTCTGTCCCTCTCAAGAAGTTTTTAAGAAAAATAATTTTATTAAAAAAAAAAATAAAAACAACTAAAGTTAGAACAAATACCATGTTGCAGTTCACCTTTGAGCAACACAGAGTTGAACTCCATGGTCCACTTATATGTGGATTTATTTTTATAAATATACTACTGTAATGTATTTTCTCTTCCTTATAATCTTACTAATCACATTTTCTTTTCTCAACCTTACTTTATGTAAAAATGTAGTACCTAATACAGCACAGAAGATATGTGTTAATAGAACTTTGTTGTCAGTGATGCTTCCGATGAACACGAGGTTAGTAGTAGTTAAACTTTTGTGGAGTCAGAAGGTTTATGCAGATCCTTGTGCAATGGGTTTGGCTCCCTAAGCCTGTGTTGTTCAGGGTCGAGCTGTGTAATGTAACAATTACACTGTTATGTTAATAACGAGCATATAACATACACACCCAACATATTCATATAGTAATCCCACAGGATTCTCATTTTTATGTTTCATTCTGTGGAGACCTTACATCTCTGTTTCATGAAGCTCACGTGTCACTTGAAAGAAGACGGATGGTCCAAAAATGTGGATTATAAAGTCTGTACATGTGTGTGTATATATGTGCACATACTTACGTGCATCTTGAATATATTACATATGTAATGAAATTGTGCTGTTTTTCTGTGGGCTTTCTCTTTAAAATAACTAAAAACTCTTCCTTCTCTTCCAAAATAATCTCACAAAAGAATTAATATTATTTCGGGCACTGTGTATCATGCTAGATAATTTCTCCGTGTTGTCATGGAAATGGAGAAATGTAATTAATTATGCTTCCTGGAGGCAGAGTGCATCCCTCCTACCTCCTTGCTAACATGGCGTGTTTCCCTTTATCTGAGCCCCATTGCATCACCCGGTGGGAGATTTAGTACCTGCTACCTCTGCGTTCAGACGGGTGACAGCCTCACCCTGTGTGCATTATGTGCCCAGGACCGTGTCGTTTGAAGGACTTGACTGATCGCTGAGTTATCCCCGGCAGCTTGTAGGCAAAACCTCGTTCATGGCAGAATCAGGCGTGGTTGGGATGGCTTTTCATGCAAGTGGCAAAAAAAGGCACTCAGTCTGGGGAGAGAGACAGGCAGAGACCAAGAGACAGAGAGAGACAGCGAGAAACACAGAGGATATCGTCCCCAGGCTGAGAAGTATAAATTTGCGGGGTTCAGGCGTGGCTCCGTCCGGTGGCTCCCAATCGCTCCTTAGACCACTCTGGTCTCTTATTTACGTCAACCTCTGTGTGCTTCCTCTCACATTTGCTTTACTTTTCTTTGGCAAACTGTTCGTCAGTGCGTGTGGTGGCCGTGCTCCACGTTATAGCCTCGGAGCTCGGTGCTGGGGTGCAAAGGAATCTTCCACGTTCTCAGGTCCCCCCAGATCTCCCAGAATTCATGCGGACGACCCAACCTCAGTCACACTCTCACATCTGCATCAGACGTTAAAGACCTAAGGTGGTGCAGAGTGGACAGGATTTGTTCAGTGCACGCAGGGGGAGTCCCCTGTGAAGGGGGTGAAGGGGAGTCCCCTGTGAAATCCACTGGGTCTAAGTTTGGGGGGGTATCCGGTGAGACGCCAAATTTCTGCTTGAAAACACGGGTGCTTGGCAGGCAGTGATCCTGGTGAGACCTGCTGATGAAGAACAAAGTGTGACGTTTGAAAGGGATCCACAAGCGACGTTCTCACCCCTTCCAGATTATTTATGCTGTACCTCAGCCTCAGAGGCCGTCTGGAATGTGCCCTGGGAACGTGCCTTGGAAATGGGCTTCTGAGGAGTCTGTGTCCCTGAAGCTTGAAAGCATGCTCTCAGAGGCTCCTGACATCTCCTTAGGCAGCTCGTACGGTTTAGTTTTCCCTAACAATTTAAGTCTGAACTGTAGATTTTTTTTTAAAATTTTTAATGTCTATTTATTTTTGAGACAGAGAGACAGAGAATGAGTGGGAAAGGGTCAGAGACAGAGGGACACACAGAATCCGAAGCAGCTCCCGGCTCTGAGCTGTCAGCACAGAGCCCGACGCGGGGCTCGAACTCATGAGCTGTAAGATGATGAGTCGAGGTCGGAAGCTTAACCGACTGAGCCCCCCAGGCGCCCCTGAACTACAGTGTTAACACTGGTATTTGTGTCAGTCCGTTCAGGCTGCTGTAACAGAACCACCCTAGACGAGGGGCTTGTACACAAGACACCTTCATCTCTCACAGCCCTGGAGGCTGGGAGCCAAGCCATCAGCGGATTCAACGGCTGGGGCCGTCTGTCTTACCATTCCTACGTGAGCCACTTCTCTGTGTCCTCACGCGGTAAAAGGGGTGAAAGGTCTCCCATCGGTGAGACTCCACCTCATGACCTAATCAGCTCCCCCAAGGCCCCACCTCCCAATATCATCCCCGTTGGCTTGGGGATTTGACATCAATTTTTAAGGGAAAGCAACATTTAGACGAAAGCAGTATTTGTTTCTAAGTCTGTATTAAATCTGATTAATGAAGAATCCATTTGCCAATCTAATTTATCACTAATTAGTTTATCATGGACGTTCAATTGAATTCCATTTAAATAAATGTTTAATATAAGACTTATGGGTTCTAAAAGTTGTAACACTAAGTATGTAATTTATCAGGAAACATTTTAGAGTTTTAAAACAAGAAGTATTGGGGCACCCGGGTGCCTCAGTCAGTTAAGCGTCCGACTCTGGATTTCAGCTCAGGTCATGATCTCATGGTTCATGGGATTGAGCCCCGCATTTGGGCTCTGTGCTGACAGCTCGGAGCCTGCTTGGGATTCTTGCTCTCTCTCTCTATCTGCCCCTGTCCTGCTCTCTCTCTGTCCCTCCCATGCTCATACTCTCTCTCAAAATAAAGAAGTAAACGTTTTTAAAAAATAAGTAGTAATAATCTTTGATTATTGTATGTTAGACTTCACAAATTGTCCTTATGTTAAAAATGAAATTATGAGAAAAGGTGATAATTTATGGTTATGGAATCAAAGGGTAGACCGGATGATTATGATGATCATCATTATTATTTCCATACTGGTTAATGATTTTTTTTGTCACCTTGTCCATGGTTTATTTATTTATTTTAATATTTATTTTTGTGAACCTGCATANGAGGGGCAGAGGGGGCGGGGAGGATCCAAAGTGGGCTCCAGGCTGTGAGCTGTCAGCACAGAGCCTGATGTGGGGCTTGAACCCACGAACTGTGAGACCGTGACCTGAGCTGAAGTCGGGCGCCCGACTGACTGAGCCATCCGGGTGCCCCTATTTATTATTTTTTTTTAATATTTATTTATTTTTAGAGAGAGAGAAAGAACATGAGCAGGGGAGAGGCAGAGAAGGAAGAAGAGAGAAAATCCCAAGCAGGCTCCACACTGTCGGCACAGAGCCCGACACGAGGTTCAGACTCAGGATCAGGGAGATTATGACGTGGGCTGAAATCACAAGTCAGATGCTCAACAACTGAGTCACCCAGGCACCCCTACCTTATTTTTTATTTCCTCTGTCCATATTCCCATGAACGTTAGGTCTTTAGGATTCGAGGTCTTTGAAAAAATGGTTCTGTGATGTAGCCCCAGTACCCACCGCAGCATTAAGAAATGAGTACCAAGGTGATACTGGCTCACTGTGTGAATGAACAGTTCACTGACAGAAAACTGAATCCATGAAAAACCACATAGCTTAGATTCATGCTATTTCCACCAAAACTTCAGGATGCTCAGTGTTATGTAAAACCACTGTATACACTTCAGTTTCATTGACTCCTTGCTCAAAAGTGACACAGAAATGCTAATACAGTAGAAAACAAGAGAGTTCTTAAATGTCATGAACTGTAAATAAGTTGACTGGTGGAAGTAGCCATGTGACCATGGGACATCCTAGTGAACCAGACGCATTGAAGGACAGTAAAGAAACTTCAGCTACATTGGAACACGTAGGTGGCTGAGTTCGTTAAGCATCCGACGTTGGCTCAGGTCATAATCTCGAGGTTTGTGGGTTTGAGCCCCACACCGGGCTCTGTGCTGATGGCTTGGAACCTGGAGCCTTCTTCGGATTCTGTGTCTCCCTCTCTCTCTCTCTCTCTCAAAAATAAAAAATTTTAAAAACTGAAAAACATATGTCAAATAAACTTCAAGTACATTGACTTCTGGATAAGCTATTGCCAGAGTTTTCCAAAATTCCATTTTGCACCTATTCAGATAAGCAGAGAGTTCGTTTTTGAAGACTTGAGTTTCTGTTACCCTGTCATGCTGAGCCGTTCATAATGTCCCAAGATGGGGAAGCTGCAGGGAAAATTAGTCCCACCAGCTTGGCAACTAAGATAATTTGGGTCACAGCCAGAGTTCTGTCCTGGCCACACCTGGGTGAATGAGGAGACACTCAGGAAAAAAAAAAATGGTAGAAATTAAAACGATTCAAACACGGTTTGCCTCCCTCGTGCATTTGCTTACGTGTGTTAATGTTTCCAAGGATACAGGCTACACTCTTTCCAGGGAGGAATAAGTGCTTTCCTCACAAACCCCTTGCCATTAAGCTTTACTGTTCCCTTCGAACCCTTACGTTATCTTCTTGCTTCCACTCAATGTTTAAACAATGGATTGCAAGTTGTCCACGATACTCGTTTTACAAAGCAACTGTTTTTTGAAATGTCGGGGGGGAGGGGGGGGTTGTTTTTTTGTTTTTTTGTGTTTTTTTTGGAAGAAAAGTCTTCCTTAATAAGAGGATGCTGGTACTTGGTGCCTAACTTACTCAGCACACCTCCATTGCTCTGATGTATTTGTGACCGGGGGGAAAAACCCAAAACCTTATGACATTGGAGCCAGCTTCATGCTTCCTACACAGGATGAAGTGAATTTAAATGGATTTGTTCAAGATATGCCTTTTCTGTCTCTCACAAAAGTTAGTAATGTTTCTTTCCAGACACAGATCGAGGACATCATAGTAGCATCCTTTATATCACAGTCAGCATGTCTGTTAGCAGCAAGTTCGTCATGACATTCAGTGTCTTTGTAAAACCTAAATACATATGGGGCACCTGGGTAGCTCAGTTGGCTAAGCGTCCAACTCTTGATTTTAGCTCAGGTCATGATTTCATGGTTCATGAGTTCGAGCCCCTGCATCAGGCTCTGTGCTGACAGCTCGGAGTCTGCTTGGGATTCTCTCTCTCTCTCTCTCTCTCTCTCTCCCCCTCTCTCTCTCTCTTTCTCTCTTTCTCTGCCGCTACCCTGCTCGTGCATTCTCTCTCTCAAACTAAATTAATTAATTAATTAAAAAAATAGATATATAAAAGGAGTTCAGATGGATCAGTTAATAAATTCGGTAATTGCTCAAATCAGTAANTTTTTTTTTTCATTTCCACCTTCTTTTTACATTTATCATGAGCTGATTTTCCCGCGTACATTTAATTAATAATAAATACAACTTTCCCTGCAATGAGCTACCACTTGGCCACGACTTGCCACAATATTATCAGGCCCCAACAGGAGGAAACGGGTGAGGCGCCATGATCACGGCGTCTACCGGCGTTTATGAAGTCACGACGTGTGCTGGTACTGAGGACAGTGCAAGGCGGAGACGACTAAGCCGTGTAGCGGGAACACAACTCCGACTGTGAGCCTCCATCAGGAGGGCACCGTGATTTCACTCTTGGATCCTCTTCTCTGGCTTCTGGAAATAAAACGCCAGGAGCCACATGACGAGAGGATGCGGGAAGGTCATGGAGACACTAAGCAAACAAGGAAGTCGTCCCCGCTGAGCAGCCGGACTGTGGCCACGCACGCACGGCGGGCCGTGCGGGAGCAGCAGGCGAGCTGGCAGGCAGCAAAAACCCCCCCCCCCCCCCCCAGGTGGGATCTCTGTGACGTTCCTCAGTGACTCCTGGCCGCCCAAGAACAAAGGAAAGGGAAGAACAAATGGCTGACCGATGGAGACCACAGGACCTCAGTCTCCACCACCCTCCTTAGTGATGCGGGAAGGTAGAAGTGAATTTCCTTCTAGCCTGCAGCCCGTTGACAGAGACTTGAGGCGGGCGGAGTAAAGCCTTTCTCCAGGGACCCCCCTCCGTCTTCACGCTAATGCTTTGCCGGAGCGAAAAACCACCTTAGCCTGACGGTAGCCAGGCCTGCGGGATCCAGTCTTATTCAGCATATGAAAATCTCCCTGGAAGCTTCCCCTGGACGTTCCCTCCCGCAGCCCCGTAGTGTGGAAGCAGTCTCTCCTCACGCTCCCTGGCAGCTCTTCCTGCCCACGGCTGCTGTCCCCATCCTTTAATAAAGCCACCTTTTTGCACCAAAACGTCTTCAAGAATTCTTTTTTGGTCACTGGCTCCGGACCCCACACACCCCACCCCAAAAACCTCATCAGTGGTGGGAGCCCGCGGGAGCCCGGTGGCCCTGCGCACGTGGTGCCCAGTGGCACCCAGGACGACGCCCGCGTCAGCAGGATGTGGTCGGGACTTGCACGGCCCGCAAGCCGCTGCTTCCGCGGTGACAGGGATGGCGCCCGCTGGACACAGGATGGCGGCCGAGTGTGGGCCGCGTGAGCAAGATCACAAAGCCGCCAGCCATCGTCCATCGTAGCTTTGTGTGGGGCTTCCGTGTAGTTAGGGTACAGCCACAGTCCTGGTGCCGATGCGACACGTAGACTCGGTCCCTGGGGGTGCAGACGACAGGGCATGACGGGCGCGTCCACAGGCCCCCAGTAGAGCACCCCCGCTCCACCCCTCAGGATGTGCTCCCAGAGTCTCCGTGCCAGGGACTTACCAAGGGAGCACCGCCTGGTCGTCTCAGAGAACAGAGTCAGTGCCTTGCGGGAAGCACCCGTCTATGATGCTTACGCTGGCCAGGCTGCCGAGAGCTTGCACGTTGTGGCATTCACGTATTTCATTCATTCCTTCATCCGCTCACACATTCATTCAGTCACTCATTCATTCATTCATTTTAGATCATGAGCAAGGGAGAGGGGCAGAGCGAATGAGAGAGAGAGAGACAGAATCCCAAGCAAGCTCCATGCTCAGCATGGAGCCCCAGACATGGGGCTCGCTCCCCCGACTCCAGGATCATGACCTGAGCGGAAATCAAGGGTTGGGAGCTCAGCCCACGGAGCCACCCAGGCGCCCCCATGCATCTTTTTTCATGTGCGGTTTTTAAAACTTTTCAAGTGAAGTCTTGCACAAGTACAGACAAGTTTGTGACTCCTAAGAAGAGTGCCAGGTACTGGATTTTTCATGAAACAAAAGCACCCGAACTATGAAAGCAAATTACCGCACGTCAGCAAACAGCAGCATCCCCATCTGAGAAACCCCCCTTTTTCCCAGTTCATTTACTGCCCCCTTAGTGACCTTACTTTCTGTCTGCACTGCCACCGTTTTCACATACGACTCTCCAGACACATACATGCTCATTTCTGTTATCATTTCACTCAGTTTTAATTCATCATGATGCATTTTTTAATGGTCTGTGGGTTTTAAAATGGCATATCACAAAGATAGTGCAGTAAAACCTTGGATTGCAAGTAACTTGTTCTGCGAGGGTTCCAGAAGATGAGCAAATACTTCTAATAAATTTGAACTTGGTAATCGAGCAATGTCTTACAAGTAATATGTGATACCAAGCATCACATGGTACAACTGAGCCAATGATTCTTGAAATTCACTTTGATATACGAGTGCTTTGGATTACAAGCATGTTTCTGGTGTGAATTATGTTCAGAAACCATGGATTTACTGTATTTAGATGTGGTCTCAGAAGGTCATCTGAGAGCTGACAAGGTGTGCACTAAGTGTGGCTGTTAACAAGAAAGAACATTATCACTAGTCAAAGAAAACTGTAGAGAAAAAACTGTAGAGCAGTGCTGAGAGCAAGTGCTAACTCTGTATTGGTTTAGGAAAACAAAACATGGAGGGATTTTAGATATATCTGTTTAAGTCGGTTTTCATTGTTTTATTCAGATGAATAAACGTGTACATCCTTATAGCTCTAAAGTATCTGGTGGCATTTCTAGTTCACATGATGATGTTTCTAAATACACAGAACCCGGGAAACTAAGATCAGGGGAAAAGTCTATGTGTGGTTTGTAAGATGTCAGTGGTGGATATGGCCTCCCAGTAGCTCACTCTTTTTTTTTTAAATTTCTGAGAGAGAGAGAGGCAGCATGAACAGGGGAGGGGTCACAGAGAGAGGGAGACACAGAATCTGAAACAGGCTCCAGGCTCTGAGCTGTCAGCACAGAGCCCGACGCGGGGCTCAGACCCACGAACCGTGAGATCATGACCTGAGCTGAAGTCGGATGCTTAGCCAACTGAGCCACCCAGGCGCCCCTCAGTCACTCACTCTTAAATGCCTGTGTGCTTTATATGGAAGCACCAATGTCCGGAGCGTATGTAGAATTCTATTTAAAAGTAGCACAGGCTGGAAAGATGTTGTTTGCCTAATGGCTCCATCTAAGAACCCTCAGGAGACTATTCCATTGTTCCATGAGCCCGGTCCTTGTGCGGTGATACGCTAATGATACAAGACTTGAGAATTTCATCAAGGCATCAAGATGTCATCTTCCGTCACCAGAAAACTACTTTCCTTCATCAGAACTCTTTGGTACAGGACAGCAAGATGGAAGAGAAGCAGAGAGGGATTGCAGTCCTAAGAACAGACATGAGGAAAGGCAAAAATACATCCTGAAAAAGCATCTGTTTTAGAGCCAGAAAACCCCCTTTCTTTTCTGAAGGAAGATGTTTAATGAACTATACTTTCTACTAGAGGAATATCTCCTCTACCCGGTGCTTGGTCCAGAATTAGAGGCTCAAGATGAGGCATTATTGCAGATATAATAGAGAATGCCGTGTCCAGACCTATGGAGTCTAAATTATTTACCCTGGGGATAATGCCTAATCCTGAAACCATGGCCCTTATCTTTCCTAAGTCCATGGAACAGGCATGGGGTGGCTGTTGGAAGACAATGGAGGCACCCACAGAATGGGGTCGCCATATTAATCCGATTTCAGGAGCCTCCTTCACTGTTGGCTTTTGAGAACTTTCCGTTAGAGCACAAAAATTGTCATCCTCTTAACCCAGTTAGCAAGAATCAGCCTCAAAACACTTTCCCAAACATTCTTCACGTCCATTCCTTTCATCCATCCGACCACAAAAATCATCGTCCACTGGCCATGCATATGTGCAGATTATCAGCTACGCCAGAATCAGTGATGAGTCACATATTTTAGGGAGGAGGTCCATGTCACAGTAACTGTGAAGACTGATGACCCCATGGGTCGATGGCTGAGGGGAAGGCCAGTGGGTAGTGGGTGTCAAAAGAAGGTGGAAACAACGCCCGTATTTGTATGAACCATTGTGTAAATTGCATGTATGGAAACCATGAATGTTGTCTTACCTGCTTGTTTAGAATGCATGTGTCAATACATGACCTCCCTTAAATGGCTTATCTGAAAATTGTTTGCTAGCCAACACACCTGTGGAGGTTGCAAAATAGTGTGGCTTTTGAACTTGTATTTGAATGAGAAAGAAGTTTAACCAAATTATGGGAGAAACATGCCAGATTTTCTGCATGGACCTAAGTTACACGCAGTGATGAACACAAGGAGGAAGACATCAGGCTGTAATTTGAGAGGAAATATATAAATATATTTTAATAGCTTGAGCTGGTGGGATAATGAAGCTCAAGAGAGAGTTTGTGAGAAAATAGGTAGGTGGAGATTATCGAGATCTACAGATGTTTTGTATTAAGAGAAAGGTGTTTGAGAAGAAGGCACGTAAAAGTGTCTAGTTCAGGGTGTTTTGTGCAGCACAAACTCCGGATTGAATGTTTTTCTTCGGTGGTGAATGACCACAATAACTCATGTCTGAGCTACCTGGCCAGAAGACTTGAGTTGATACATTGCAGATTGAAATGCCCACAGGGTTATACAGAGAACAGGATCGAAGGTGGATCCGAGGGGAAGACCAGGAAAGGCTTGCGAGGGCCACGTGGTTTGGCCCCGTGTGGGAAATGAAGTCATTCCTCCCCTGTGCTGGGAAGAGTGAGTCTTCCTTCTTAATGGAAGAAAGGTTGAGTGTGCAAATCTGAAAATCATCCGTGGGCTCACACTTAGAGCCATAAATGTGCAAAACATTCTTATAGGACCCACCAGACAAAAATCATGGGAGCTAACAGATAGGTCATAAAGAGCTCAGTGTTTGTTCCCCTCTATGTCTGATTGTGCCTTTGTTCAAGTATTCAATCCTGACACTCAATAAGGCAAATAACATTAAGCACGGACTTTGGTATTTCAGTTCCCAGGAAGCCAAGCACTAAAAAAGCAATGAGGAAAACAATCTGAACTAGAAAGGGTAGACGGTAAGGTTACCACATTTTAGAAACTGGGACCGAAACCTAGCTTTCTGTGCTGGTCAAAAGATATTGGCCAACTGGGCAGTGATTCAACTTAGCACCCCCTTTCCAGAAAAGGGAGCTCCATGCTTGAGTCAATGATCTTAACCAGGTTGTTTGGAGAAGCATAGCCCTATTGGCCTGTTGAGGAGATACCATACTTGTTATGCTCGCTAATGTTTAAATAGGGCGCCTGGGGGGCTCAGTCGGTTAAGCGTCCGACTTCGGCTCAGGTCACGATCACACGGTTTGTGGGTTCGAGCCCCGCGTCGGTCTCTGTGCTGACAGCTCAGAGCTGGGAGCCTGTGTCTCCCTCTCTCTCTGACCCTCTGCTACTCGCACTGTCTCTCTTTCTCTCTCTCTGTCAGAAATAAATAAAACATTAAAAAATAAAAATAAAATAGTAGGCAACTTTGAATAAGGAAAGGAACAATGCATAGTGGAGTTTTTATTTGGAGAATACGAGAGACAAAGATAGTAGTAAAGATAGAAAGAGGAGGAAGGAGAGGGAGAGAATAATAGGAACTGTCTGGATGCCGATGCCAGTGTAACCCACTGAGTAGTCCCATCGATCCGCACTTAGCAGGAGGCCGGGAGGCAACAACCACACACAGCACATTCTCCTCCCAGCACCGCACAAAACGCACTGCTCTCTAGGACCTCCACGGCACATCCATCGGGCAGTCAGATATTTGCAAAGTCAGCAATTAAGAAAATTGCAGATGTGCACTACCCCATTTCCCCAGCTATATGCTAATCAACACACGTTTTTGTGCAAGGCAGTATCCAAAAGTGAAAAGAAACCTCTTGTTTTTAAAGATCTTATTGTATTTATTTACTTATTTTGAGAGGGAGAGACAGAGAGAGAATCCCAGACAGACTGTGTGCTGTCAGCGCGGAGCCCATTGCACGGCTCCATCTGACAAACCGTGAGATCACGACCTGAGCCAAAATCAAGAGTCAAATGCTCAACCTACTGAGCCACCCAGGCGACCCACATACCTTGTTTTTAAAACCTGCTTCCCAGGAACCAGAGGGGCAGACATTCACATCCATCAGGAGAAGCACATGTACCCAGGAGGAAAAGGGCGGAAGGTAATAGAACAGGTTTGGGGGACTAGGTGTTGGGAGGAGAAAATGGCGATGTAACCGTAGACTTGCACTGTTGCGTCCCAGTCCCGTAAGAAGGAAGCACTCCGATGCAAAAAACAGATGGTAGTGAGTTCCCACCCCTTCAGCTGCAACCAAATAGGAAAGAGGGTTATTTATTTGAGAGAGAGAGAGAGAGAGAGAGAGAGTTGTGGAGGGACAGAGACAGAGATAATCCCAAGCAGGTTCTGTATTGTCAGTGCAGAGCCTGATAATGAGTCTTGAACCCATGAACCATGAGATCGTGATCTAATGCACAATCAGGAGTCAGATAGTTAACCCACTGAGCCACCCAGTCACCCCATATAACTTTTATTTTATTTTTTTAATATTTTTATTTATTTCTAGGAGAGAGAGAGAGCGTGAGCAGGGGAGGGTCAGAGAGAGAGGGAGTCACAGACTCTGAAACAGGCTCCAGGCTCTGAGCCGGCAGTCAGCACAGAGCCCGACGCGGGGCTCGAACCCACGAACCACGAGATCATGACCTAAGCGAAAGTCGGACGCTTAACCCACTAAGCCACCCAGGCGCCCAACTTACTTTTATTTTTGTGGTGATATATAACTGACACACACTTACATTAGTTTGTGCTGTACAGAATAATGATTCCATGTTTTTGTACATTTTGAACTCATCACCACAGTAAGTTAACATCCGTCCCCAGCACAGCGACTTAATTTTTGTCTTGTGATGAGGGCTTTTCACATCCCCTCCCTCAGCAACTTCAGATGTACAATACAGAATCAGTAACTGTAATCACCATCCTGCCCATCACATCCCCACGACCTACTCATCTTCTAACTGCCGGGTTCTACATTTTGACCCCTTCACCCATTAGATGAATGTGTTTTAATCAAGTTTTTGACTTGGGAAATAAATCTTCCTCAGAAAACAGCATTACAGTAGAATTTATTTTTTCTTTAATCCAGATGTGAATTTTATTTGGGGAAGTTAAAATTTTTCGAAAATGAATCAAATAATAAGATGCCCTAGAAATCAGGGTTATAACATATATATAGTGATGCAAGGCTACATTGCACTGTATGATGTATTATATATATACACATGTATATATACACGTGTTATTACATATAAATATATATAGTTATTACATATATATAGTTATACAATGCTGCATTGCACTGTATGATGTATTACACACACACACACACACACACAGGTATGTATATACACATTTTAACTGGGTTTACCCTTCAGATACGTTGTTTGTGCTGACATAAAAGTACCTACTTATGAAACACAAGCTACTCCAAATCCACGATGTTAGACAGCCGTCTAAATACCCAGAAGCAGAGTTGATGCTTCGTGTCGGGAGGTGATCATGGCAGAACTGAACCTGGTGTGTGCCCTTCGGCTTCATGTTTCCAGCACGACGGGGAACCCTACCTCCGTTGCTACTAAACAGGTAACTGAAATAAGAACAACGTAAGTGCCTGAAAAGTGCGGAAAGAGTCAGTGCATTTCACTCTGGAAAGCATTACAGGTGTGAGAAAATGTAGAGTCAAGTGATAATTGCACTTGACTTTTTTTTCCAGTTCCTTGAACTAGACATTGGCAGCATGGAGTTAAATCCTGTCTGTAAGCTTTTAGACTCACAAGTGCCTTTTTTGGGAAAATGACGTTTTCATACATGTAACGTATATAGCATGTAACATGTAATGTGTAATATATATATAACATGTAATACCCTACATCACAACATGTAATATGTAATATGTATAATACATACCATATAATACATTTAGATGATACATAATTATAACATGTGACACATATTTATATTTATGTATATAATATATAACATTTATATTACATTGTATCATATAATACATATATAATTATATGTGGTATATATAAATTATAAATATAACTTATAATATATGCATATCCCTGGATTTTAATTTCCTTCCCTATTCATTCTTTCATTATATACTAATTTCTTGAAATAATCTGTTAAATCTTGTTCACCCATGGTATCTTGGGTTAGCATATATTTTATTGTTATGACCTAGACAACACAAAATGTATATGTCTCTTGTCCCCGCCACCATCAAATATTTCTTAAAATGCGGACCAAAAATACATATTTAATCTCCTTCTATATGTGTAGTATCCATTAAAAGGTGGATGAAGTATCAAACTGTGGTTCTCATGTGTTAAAAAAGGTGTTCATTTTAAGTTTTCAGAATAAAGCAGTTTATACCTCTCCATGTATTCGAAGAAAAGTGGGTACAGAGTAAATTTTTTTGGCCCTGATGTGATTATCAATCATGTTATTTTTCCACATCAAGTTGTAAGTGACACCTGGATTGATCAAGAGATAATGCAATATATTCATGCGTTAGACACAGCTATGAATATAAGCTCTGTTTTATATGAGAGGGGCAGAGAGAGAGAGAGGAGCCATCAGCACAGAGCCCAACGCGGGGCACGAACCCACAAACCATGAGATCATGACCTGAGCTGAAGTTGGACGCTCAACCAACGGAGCCACCCAGGTGCCCCCAAAAATGCACTTTTAAAGTATTACTGTCCTCAGGAATACAAAAATCAAGTCTAAGTTGAAAGTTCAAACACAGAGAAATAAGAAAAAAAATAAGATTGTAAAAATGGCCAGAAAATTTTCGTGGAAATAAGGGACAGTAACTTTTAACAGCTTACTTCCCCAAATCAAAATTGGATGCCTGAAGCTACCAGGATGAAAACTTCCTCGTGCAGAATTTAGAGGGTAGGAGATTATCATATAAATATCATTTTCTCTCCAAACCCAGTATAATTATTTGAACTGACCAGGGATCTTTTCTTGGCATGAAATACGGAAGTCTGTGCTTTTCTAAAGCAAAATAAATGTGAAAAATAATAAAGAGAATAATCTTTATTACTTCTAAGGGGAGAAATTAAATCCAATCAAAAAGTAATAAAAACACTTTTTTCTCCTCAAGCATTTTTCTTGTTAGAGGGGTGTGTGTGTGTGTGTGTGTGTGTGTACGTGTGTTTTGGATCCGCATTTTATTAGCTTCCTAGTGGAAGTAGGGATGATTTTAGGATGCTTTCCAAAAGCTTATTCTAGTGAAGAGTGGAGCAGAGTTTTAATTGAATCATGCTCATCTTTGAGGGGAAAAAAGTCTAGCTTAGTGAAATATGCTGCTATAAATTCACAGAATTTGAAATGGAAAGAAATAATACATATTCTGCATATATATACATATGATCTGCATGGAAATGAGCTAAGGTTTAAAAATGGATGTGCTCGTCTCATTTACAATTAATTAAGATAAAAGGGGTTGGGGTGATAGCTTCCTAAATTGCACAGCATCTTATCTGGAAGCTCAGCAGTGGCGACTGGGGTTAGGGGTGCCCTGTGTTGCTTCATGAATACGCGGGCCCAAAGACCTTCTTTTAGAATTTAGACAACGTTTCTTTTAGAACATCTGTGTTCGTCTGAAAATGTTTGTTCTAGAACTGGGCCACTTCCCGTTTTTGGAGAAAGGAAGAAGGAAGACGGAAGTTGGTCGTGGGTGAACTGATGTGGGTTTAGAGCAGGAAAAACCTAAGGTCCTGGGTTCCTATTTCAGGATCCATAGAGGATCTGAGATACGATTATCTTAACATCCCTGCTATAGGAGCAATGAAGGCCAGGAACTAACTTTTATAGTATTTTGAAATGAAACAGCATAAAGATCATTTCTTTTCCCTACATGTGAGATTAAATGCACCCAGAGAGAGGATGGAGAGACAGAGGCCGAGGCAGAGACCCTGTAATAGACCCTTGGTTTTCCAGAATCTAATATAAGAATTCGGCCCCCACTGGATTAGCACTGTAGGTAACGGGGGACGGGAGGCGGCCCAGAAGCCAGACTCAGAGAGAGTGTGCTGTTCATTATTCCCGTTGTGTTCAATCGCTTTGCGGGTGAATTATCCCTCCCGTAGACACTAGGAATCACAGTTGATAAAGGGCTCTTGTCCCAGTGAGTATTAACAGCCACTGTTCTCCCAGAAAGGAAGTGAGAATGCATGTATTCATCCTTTACTCTTATCAGAGGCTACTAGATAAAAGTTTGCAATATTTGAACACATGAATCTCAGGAGAAGGAATCCCCACTATTCCCTCCAATGGTGTTTGTGATTTCTGCACAGAGAGTCTTTGGAAAGAGAAACATGGCAGTCACGTGCATGGGCCAAGCCTTAGCAAGAAATTTAGTGCATAATATATACAGATGCTCCATGACACTTTCAATGGCCNCTCAGGTCATGATCTCGCGGTTCGTGGGTTCGAGCCCCGCGTCTGGCTCTGTGCTGACAGCCAGCTCAGAATCTGGAGCCTGTTTCGGATTCTGTGTTTTCTTCTCTCTCTGACCCTACCCTGCTCATGCTGTCTTCTGTCTCTCAGAAATAAAAACATTTTTTAAAAAAAGAACAAATCACCATTTAAAATTTAAAGCAAATTCCAGATTCTGGTTGTAACTCTGTTTGGCCTCCTTTAGAATATCTTAAATACAGAATAATAGGGTCGCTTAACTTTATGGTACAAACCATCTTAATTTTGGATAGAAAACCATTTTTAATATTCAAATGGGTATTAGATCTTAATCATCTTGATCCTGCAGCAAAGATCTTGTAGCACAAACAAGAGCTTAAGAAAGAATGCTTGTATTTTACAATGAGCATGTGGAAAGGGTCTGTTATGTACAAAACATTGGAAGCCGTTTTTCCTTTAGAATGAGACTTCCCTAAAAATCCCTTAAAGAAGTGCTTAAAAGGATGAAGATGTTTGCTTATCACATAGGCAGTTGCCAGTGTAACTCACTAGCTATAGAGGTTGAATTTGGGAATAGAAATTTCTACAGTAAACTTGGCAGTGTTCCTTGCCTCTCATAGTTTTCTGTAGTCAGACCACGTGACCATAGCTTGCTTATTTTTATTTAATGTTCAGATGAAGCACTCCACAAACTACATCAATTGGATAAATTCACAAATCTCGATGCACGGTTAAAACTGCCACATGGGAACGCCAGCGAACAGGCCAGTCATTTCCACTAACACCCAGATTTATTTCTTGAGACTATCAAAATGCCGTATTTACACGTGTGCATGTCTGCATGAACTTTATGAACTGAAGAGCCACGAAAACACGCTCCATTAAATGGTACAAATAGCCTGGGCTTGCGTTCATCCTACATGCTAAAGAGTCAGCCTGTGGAACTAATTGCTTATCGTTGTGGTTTTCTGTAATCTGATTACATTCCTTAATAAACTAAAAACTGTTGATCTTCAGGAAGGATATTTAATACTGGCCCTACGTTGTGCTGGCTTAAACTTCTGGTAACTACAATTTCTTGCTGACGTAAATGTCTCAAAAATGAGCCCGTGACCCACACGGACCTAACATGAACAGCCGCTCAGCCGTGTCCTGAAAATGATTTCAGACATAATGTAAACATAAAGAGGCAGATTACGGGAATATAAAGTTGGTGGTTAGCTCGTTCAGGGTAATTTGTAATCATTTGGAAATGCCATGTAGCTCCTGTAAGCAGAAGGCTTGACCTGTACTGTGCCTCAGGCTGCATAGCATCCTAGGCAGATGGCAGTGGATGAAGGCATCTGTATTGAGTCATTTTATTTTACTTTTATCCACACAGGAAGACAATCTAATGATTGCTCCTCCTCTCTGTTCTTCAAAGATTTAAAAAAAAATTTTTTTTTAATATTTATTTTTGAGAGAGAGAGAAAGAGAGAGATCATGAAAGCAAGTGAGGTAGGAGCAGAGAGAGGGAGACACAGAATCTGAAGCAGCTCTAGGCCCCAAGCTGTCGGCACAGAGCCCGGCTGGGGGCTCAAACTCATGAACCATGAGATCATGACCTGAGCTGAAGTTGGACACTTAACCGACGGAGTCCCCCGGGTGCTCCGAAAGATTTTTTTTTTTTTTTTTAATGGAAAGTGAAGATGTTTTACAAATGACACTGTAATGGCCAGGATACTTTGCACACAGCTGCTGTGCAGGAATACTGTTTCTTCCTTTTCTCCCCCCAAAGTTAGACAGTGGCTTAAGTAAAATGTCAAGGCTTTCTGCTCTCTCAGACACAGAATCTCTGTCAACCATTGTGGGCATGCCCTCCTCCATGGAAGTCATGATAGAACGTCCTTCTAAATACAAACTCTAAGCAGAAAGGAGACGCGGGTTGTCAAAGTGAATCCATACTTTGTATAAACAGAGTGAAGTTCTAGAATGTGCATGATGTCATCCTGACACACTCATGATCGTATTCTTTTTTAAATAAATTAAGTTTTTATTTATTTTTGAGAGAGAGAGAGAGAGCTGGGGAGAAAGAATCCCAAGCAGCCTCCAAGCTGTCGGTGCAAAGCCCAAGGTAGGGCTTGAACTCACCAACCATGAGATCATGACCTGAGCTGAAATCAGGGTCAAGATACTTAACCGACTAAGCCACTCAGGCCCCTGCTCCTCACCCCTCCCACCCCCGCCATGACCAGAGACTTTTAAAATTAAACCAGTGAGGCAGCTGGGTGGCTCACTTGCTTAGGCATCTGACTCTTGACCAGTTCAGGTCATGATCTCACAGTTCATGAGATCGAGCCCCACATCAGGCATGGAGCCTACTTTGCCTTCTCTTTCCCTGTCTCTCTACCCCTCCCCTATTCCCACGCACAAAAAGTTTTTTATATCTGAGACTTCTGCTCAGAGGCTTTCCCAGGGAACCCTAACACAAACCTACTATAATATGTCTTGATTTAAACTTTTTATTCATTCCTTTACGGTTCTTTATATCCACATATGAATTTGCCAGGGCTGCCATTACAGCCACCGTAGACAGGGTCGCTTAAACAACAGACATTTCTTCCTCCCCCAGTCCTGGAGGCTGGAGTCAGACATCCACGTGGGGCTGAGGCTCGGGTTCCTCCTGAGGCTTCTATCCTTGACTTCTTCTTTGCCCTCAGTGGCTCTCTCTGTGCCTGTCTGTGTACTTCTTATAAGGTCCGATGGGATTACGACCCCCCCATTTGACATCACTTGACTTTAATTATCTCCTTAAAGACCCCATGTCCAAATACACTCCCATTCTGTGGCCCTCGCGGTGACGGTACCAGAGTACGGATTTTGTGGGGGACACAGTCCAGCCCATACTAGCTACCTACTTTTACCCACTGAAAAGTCTTACTGAACTTCCAGCTTTTGTATTCTAGCAGAGAAAATTCAGGTACTATTTTAACGCATTGTCCCTTATCATGAAAGCACAAGACATTAAAAGGGAATTAAGGTGGTATTTTAAAACAGGACTATGAGAACATACCGCTTAGGAATTTGCTGACAGTTATTTCTTACAGTTATACATATGTGTGCATATGTGTGTGTGTATTTGCAAACATCTGCATAAAATCAGTGCGGGTCGTAAACTAAACAAGTATATGCCTTTTATCAGGTTAATGACATATGTAGGTTTTTAAAAAATTGGTATTCATCCACATATAAACATTATACCACTTTCAGGGCTCACATATCACTCACTCCCTGCTGAGAAGTTGTAAAATAATTTCAAGTTCAATGACATTTGATAGAAATACGCCACACATATGTTGTTTAAATTGCACTGCGAAGAATAAAAATCCACCAGACTTAATCTCACTGGAATGTAATTCACTTAAACTCCACGTTTAGAAACTATAATATATTCAAGCGATGTTTCTTAAAATGTTTTCAGATGTTAATAGATACTACTAGGAAGAAATTCAGTAATTTGTAATGAAATGAATCTGGGAAACACTGGTTGAAGCCGTGACTATCAGACGTGTGTAATTTACTTAGAAGCTTCTAGATTTATGGCCTGGGACGTATCATGGGTCCTCAAGGATGGAATATATGGCACTCTGTGTTTTCCCACCTTACTTGCACGGGACACCTTTTCCCTCTCCCCCTCTTTACTCTTAGTGCTTTGTGAATTCCCTGGGGAGCCTCCCCCAAATTGCGTGCATGCCTGCTTTCCCTACTCATATGCACTGCACCCCCATTTCCTTTCCTCTTGATCTACATAGATGGGCAAACCAATCAAGGCACAAGATACTGACTATTTACCATGGTTCCCACAATACAGGGCACCAGAGAGAAATGAAATCTGTCTCACCCTCGGGTACTGATAGTTTCTTTGGGGATGTGGAATGCAGTCAACATTTTATAATTAGCCAAGCCAGGGACGAATAATACCTATGGATTTTGCAATACGACACGAAGGGGAAAAAAAATGAAGTATGTGTAACATAAATTATCTCATTTGTACTGATCAAGCCCAGGATTGGAATACGGTACATAATTGATGTAGTGGGAACCACATGCATTTTTCTTGCTTTGTGAGGATAAATTTAGGTTTTTATTGAGACTACTCAGCATGCATATTTCCCCTGATTAATCTTGAACTTCTAGACCTGAAATTAGTCTAATCAAAAAAAATCATCTTGGTATAGCAAATATAAATGCCTTACCTTCTCATTTCAAACTTAATCCTGTCCCTGCTTGCCTACTGATAAGAAGTTAATCAAACTGAATAATCTGCAAACGTTTATGTCCCTATAAATATTAACAGTGTATAGTTGGTATTTTGTCTTTTGGAGAGAAATTTCATGAATATCTATAGTCTGGTGTCTAACTGCCGGGCGACTCTTTTCATTATGAGTATCTTCTGATTCACATCTACCACATAGACACATTTTGTATACCCGGCAACAAGATAATTATTCACAAAGAAGAGGGTGTACAATATCACAGAGGATAAAAACAAAAGAGCATGAACATCACACATAACTACATTTGGGACCCACATTTCTAAATGTTCCATAGTCTGAAGCCTGTAAGCCTCCTTGCGTATCCAGAGCAGAAAAGCAGTCTATAATTTTGTTCCGTGTTTTGTGTGTCCTGTGGTCAAGATTAAAGTGCTTGCACTCTAGAAAATGTCTCACTTCGTGTCCAGAAAAAGTGTAATAAAAATCTTCTAATGAATCTGTAGTGTGCCCTTTTAAAATGGGACTTAAAGAATACCATTCGATTGCAAAAAGACTTAGCTGCTTCTGTCAAAACTTGCTTTCATCAGTCTTACCATTAATTAATACTTGAACATAGGGGTGCGCCTGGGTGGCTCAGTCAGTTAAGCATCGACTTGGGCTCAGGTCNTTGCATGCGTGACTCGGTCTCCCCGGTGGTCTCTGGTCCGTGAGGATACTGCGATCTGGGTATAACAATAGCAGCTCAGAGATAGGAGCCCTGTGTTCTCTTCCAGACACTGTCTTGCCTACAGGTAATATAATATCAACTATACTTCAGTTAAAAGGAAAAAGAAAAGGAAACTATTTCGCGGGAGTTTTAAAGGGCATGATGTTATTTTCTTAAGCCACCCAGCCATATTTATCGTGCGCATATTAACATATCAATGGAGAGTTGGGTCCTTGCAAGTGGCAAAGTCCATTGTCAAAGATGCCTAAGATTTGCTCAAGAGGAATTTCAGATGGGATTAGCATAGTAGAGTTTTTACATTTTATATCGAGCAGAACTAGATTTATGTTAAGAGGCTTGAAAAATGTTACCTTGTCACTTTGCATTGACTGTATGAAGACCAAATGGCGTGACCTGTTCTGCACTAGCTCTTTCACCAGGGCCCTTGATAGACTCTCAGATTTCTTTTTTTTCTACATGTAAATCGATCATAGCTGCCAATGTTACGGCAACTTCCATCCTGAAACCTTTTCAGTGTGACTTTACCACACTGGCTCCTTATTTAAAATCATTAGATAAATGTCTTACCGTACACACCTCTGTGTGTGTCTAGATTGCATATGTGTTTACTTGAGTAAAACTGTAGTCATTAAAGGTGTATCTGTAGAAACCTTAATTTGGATACGTATCATGATCTCCGTCTCCATATCCATCCAGCCTGTGTCAACAGGTAGATGAGACACAACCACATTAGGAGTTGAGAACATCAGAGCAGGGATGACTGACTCCTTCCTTTATAGTTGCCTGAGTTTCATGTTTATGCAGAGAAGGCACGTATTATTTTTTAATAAATAAGAAAGGAAAGGGGTAAAGTCCATCTAAAAGGTTGAATTTTGGGGGCGCCTGTGTGACTCTGTTGCTTAAGTGTCCGACTTTGGCTCAGGTCATGATCTCGTGGTTCATGAATTCGAGACCCATGTCAGACTCTGCATTGACAGCTCAGAGCCTGGAGTCTGCTTCTGATTCTCTGTCTCCTGTCTCTGCCCCTCCCCTGCTCGCTCTCTCTCTCTCTCTCTCTCTCTCAAAAGTGAATAAAACATTGAGAATATTTTGAAAAATAAAATGTCATATTTTTATGTTTGTCATGTTAATGCTATAGTACTGATTATCCGTATAATATGTTTTAAAAACTTTTTATAATGGCCTATAACTAAGGCATGGCCTATAGCTATTTTGTAAGTGCATCTTCAACTTTAAATCGAGAATTTTGAATAGGGGCGACAACTTGATATCAATGAGTAATATCGGTAGGAGCTTAGAACACAATACTGTGATTTTATTTCTGGAAAATAAGAAAAAATACAATGTGTTCAAAAGCTTGACTTTTTTTTATGAAATGGAAAACACACACAACAATGTTTATTCAAAAAATCCTTTAATGAAAAAAAATACTTTAATGGACGGGGTGCCTGTGTGGCTCAGTTGCTTGAACATCTGACACTTGATTTTGGCTCAGGTCATGATCTCACTGTTCATGAGATTGTGACCTGTGTTGGGCTCTGTGCTGACAGCGTGGAGCCTTCTTGGGATTCTCTCTCTCTCTCTCTCTCTCTTTGTCAGAATAAACATATAAAAAATGCTTTATATAAATCAAAATGATTAAATAGATAATATATGAGATATATATATACATACATATATGTATATGTAAAACTGGCTAGAGCAAATGACTCATACGTGTATATATATGTCTATATAAAATATCAGGGCAGCTGGATCACTGTCGGTTAAGCGTCAGACTTCAGCTCAGGTCATGATCTCACGGTTCGTGGGTTCGAGCCCCACATCGGGCTCTGTGCTGACAGCTGAGAGCCTGCAGCCTGCCTCAGATTCTGTGTCTCCCTCTCTCTCTGACCCTCTCCCACTCATGCTGTCTCTATGTCTCATAAATAAACTATAAAAACAATACATGTGTATATATTAAAATACTTTGATGGATAAATCAAGACCATTAAAATTTTTAATTAAATATTATAAATGTCTATAGTAGATCATGCATATATGTACATTTATATGTATGTATAAAACTTCCATTCCCTGACCATAGTGAATGACTCAGTTGTATTCATAGTTATTACATTATTTCGTGCAATAGTTAGAAGTTTTGATACGTGACTTAATCATTCACGCGTGGCCCAGTGTAACTTGCAGGGGAGTAGCTTGTGGGACTTCTGTTCGTCTCTGCATGAGGTGTCTGCTGTGCTTTGTCCCGTTGCGCGTCTTCCCATATGGTCCCAGCCTCACAAACCCTCCGTAGGGTCCTGTCCCTGGAAGCTGCCACCTGACTCTACCTTTGGTACCCTCCTTCTGTCTCTCTCCAGTCACGTCTTCTCCAGAACGTGTGACACTCCCCTTAATTCACTTACGTTTTACCAGAGGCCACTTAAAAAACCACGTGCACTGATGCAGGTAGAAAAGCAAAGGATTTTTAAAAAGAACCGTAAGAGATTTGGGTAGGAAGCCTCATTTCCTGTCCACAGCTTGGCTCTCTGCATGCAATCGTTCCCATGTGCACAGTGGCTTTCTGCTTTGTGCCTCAGTGTTGCTAATAGTTCCAGGACCCTTAGAAAATAGACGTCAGGGTATATGTGCTCCTATACCCCAATGTTCACAGTGGCACTCTCCACAACAGCCAAGACATGGAAAGAGCCTAAGTGTCCATCAACGGACGAATGGATCAAGAAGATGTGGTTCATCTACACGATGAAATCCTACATGGCAATGAGAAACAATGAAATCTGGCCACGTGTAGCAACATGGACGGACCTTGAGGGTGTTATGCTGAGCGAAATAAGTCAGGCAGAGAAGGACAGATATCATATGTTTGCACGTATAGGAGGATTAGGAGGAACTTAACGGAGGACCGTGGGGGAGAAGAAGGGGGAAATAGTGGGGGAGAGGGAGGGAGACAAATCATGAGCGACTCTTGAATGCTGAGAACAAACTGAGGACTGATGGATGTGGGAGGGCGGGGGGATGGGCATGGAGGAGGGCACTTGTGGGGATGAGCACTGGGTGTGGCCTAAGCCCTAGCTGGAGCTCTTTATCACATTCTTCTCACGTGTAATGGGTTCTTCCTGTTTTCTCACATGCTGCTTTCCTAGATGCTGGTGCCCTTGAATACTCATCAGGATGCAGATACCTGTCATATATGCTCCGCCGTATCTCCAGCAACGCTGAGCCCATATGTGTCTTTATCTCGACTTTTGAGGGCACTTTACAAGTTAACCCGGAACTTGATATTTGTCAGTATCAACTCAGCTTAGCAATGGCAATATATAGTCTAGCTGACCATTCACAGTATTTAATGGGCTGCTTGTTTCTTGAATTCCAGGAGTGTAAGTTATTTAAAATTACAGGCAGGTGTGCAAGAACTCTTATAGATTTACATAGAGACCACTTATGGTAACTTCCTTAAAAAAGCACACTTCTGTATAGGAGTTCAC
>NW_027528610.1:2724315-2727452 GCF_008692635.1 Crocuta crocuta | reverse complement strand
CCAGTCCCTTAATAGCCAGAAACTTGCAGAGTTTAACAGGAAGCGTGTTCACTCAGTCGTTTAAGCCCAAAGTGCTGCAATATCAAGCAGGCACCAAGCTCGTGCTTTTCTAGAACCATGTCCTTTTCCATTCCAGGAAGGTAGGTTTATCGAGACCAAGATGCATTATTGGAAATTAGGAGGTTAGGAAGTAAGTACAACTCAACTAAAGGGTCAGCAGAGTCAGCACAGTGTCTGTCTCTCTCTCCCTCTCTCTCTCCTCCTCCTTTGCTTGTGCGTGTGCTCTGTCAAAATAAACTTAAAAAATTTTTAAATTTTTTTGTTTAAAAAAAAGAGAAAGAAAAGCCAGTTAAATAGTTACCAGGTACCTGCAGATACCAGGGGACTTAGTTTGTCTGAACTTTATTTTTCTAGACTTATTACAGAATAAAAGTAATAAGGAGATCTAATAGAAAATTTAAAAGAATTTGATTTTTCATAAAGCTAAAATCCATGAGAAAGAGCACTTGTTTAGAACAAAAGGCAACAGAGGGAGAGAACCTATAAAAGCTAATTTTATATGTTTCAGTGTAGAAGTTTTATAACAAGTGTCTATTCCCTTCTTTATTTCCATTCTTTAAAAATAATCCTGTCTTTCAGTGACTTCAGTACTAGGAGATACTAAAAATTAGACTCTGGGGGGAGGCGTGGGGGAAACCAAGAATACTAACCTTTGAAATATCAGGTACCTATTGTTCTGGTGTTAGTGATTTGCTGACTTTCTCTTTATTAGGACCCCAGAAAGAGATTGTTCACTCTGGGGATAATAAATTACAAAAAACGCACAAACACACAAAGAAACAAAAAAAAAAGAGGCTCTCAGGCTCTTTCTTTTATCCTGATCATTGGAGGGCTTGGATACTGTGCTCTGCCCAAAGCATGATCAAGTGGGGGAGCTTTTATCCATGTAACTGTCAAATTGCTTTCCCTACAAGCCACTTAGAGAACACTTAACAGAAGGAGGTAACCTGTGGTATACAGCCAAATGAACTTGGAGGTAACCTGTGGTATACGGCCAAATGAACTTGGACAGAGTCTCGTTTGCTCTTGAACCAGACAGGCAGTTGATGGTTAGGGGGGAAAATGTGAAGCCAAAAGCAAACATTTGCTAATAGGTCCTGGAACACGTTTCAGGGAGATATTTTGTAATTAGATGTCTTTGGTCTGTTGGAATAGAAAGCTAATGCCCCTGAAAGCGTGATCTCCAAATGGATCGCTGAGCCTTCTACCAAAAAACATTCGTTCGATTCTAACATTTAAGGAGAAAACATAAATTTCCCGAGACGTGCTAAGACTCGCCTTCAACAAATTAGTGTCAAAAGCACAAACTGGTCACAGTTCATAAACTTGTGAAAACAATATTGCTGACACATACGTACGTAGTTAATTAAAACGTTCTAGATTCCTCCTGATGCTTCCAAGGGGCTATCGGAAACACTAAGACGTGATTTTCACTTCGTCTTGGGCCAGATCCAAGGTCACCCCCTTCCAGAGCCTCTTCCCAAGACCCTGAGAGCCGTGCAGAGCACACAGAAACCACAGTGTAGTATTTAATGTAAGATTGTCATGTCACCTGCCATCATCCTTGCCTGAGTGTGCGTCGTGTAGGCAAGTTCATAGCCAGGATATACACTCCGGGAGCAAAACTTGCAGCGGACTCCGTGTGGGCAAATAGCCCATTTCAGAAATAAGGTCTGCCATGACTTCGACAAAAACTCCCAGTGTTTTAAAAATTGTAATTACCCGGAGACGTTTCTACATGTTAAGGAACGTGGTGACTGTAATTAACAGGACTGCAGGTAGCCGAAATTTGCTGAGAGTAGATCTTATGTACTTTCAGCACACACACAAATAACTATGGGAGATCGGGGATGTGTTATTTTCCCTGCCTGTGGTTATTATTTTGCAGTGTGTATGTCTATCAAATCATCATGTTGTACCCCTTAAATGCACGCAATTTTCTTGGTCAATTGTACCTGAATAAAGCTGGGAGGAGAAATAAGAAAAGAGAAAGAAGCCTATATTAAAAAACTAATTAATCCTATACAATGACTGTTAACGTATCACAGGAAATTGGAAATTTATGGGGTTTTTTTTTTGTTTTTTTTTTTACCAAAAAGATGTATATATGAGTAGGAGGCTTAAATCAAGGACATAAATAACCGTATAAAACCCTGGGACAGGAAATCAAATTTAAGCCATGGGAGAAAACTTTTAATTCTGTCAAAACATAGGCAGGACTTGAAAACATTTTTGGGGTGGAGACCACTGAATTATGATGAACGGATACAAGAAAGAACCCTCCAGAGGTTTCTGGAAGACACATTATTCCAACTGTTTGCACTGGGAATTTACCTTTCATTGAGTGAAGCCAGGCTTTATCCAGTTGGTATTAAATTACATGATGAGATAATAGTGGTTGTAAGCTTACCAGTGAGACAAGCTTTTATATAGTTTTAAGGATTTTAAGTGAAAAGGTTGCTGTTTGGGTAACCAAACCCGCTCCAGACACCATACGGTCAAACATGGCAGGATTTCGGACCCTTGGACAAATTTTGTCTTTCCAGATTATTTGCAAGGATCTTCCTCAAGTTGACAACGTATCTATCCAATTTTGGAGAACAGGTATCTGGGTTCCGTTTATCTCAGTGCTGATTGCTGATTGATTGATGAAGTCTTATGTGATAACAAGGGATTAAGAAGCAGCCAAGAGGAATTTGTCAAAACACGAATGACAGCACTGCTGTTTTAATCAGATACGAGCCTGCCACCAAAGTGAAACAGGGTATACAATTAACACATGACTCTGGCTCCGTGCACACAACAGCCTCTAAGTGGATCAGCAAAGCTTCATCGTGGGTTATTGGATTCTGCGGTTTTAGCTACATTTCTCCCATGGCCCTTTGCGTTCTAGCTTTAGGCTCTTGATTTCATCTTTTATCTAAGACCTGAGACACAAGAGCGATGCAAGATACACACATGTCTACCGACTTTGCCAGCAAAGTGTATTCAGGGAAGAACAGAGCACACAGATACCGAAATGAAATTCTGGATTGATTGTTATTTCTTAAAGTCCTTTGTATTTGATGTGGCTCTTT
>NW_027528610.1:2698470-2724227 GCF_008692635.1 Crocuta crocuta | reverse complement strand
ATTAAATCACGCATAATGCTAAACTTTAAAATGTCGTTATGGATTTCCATTTTAAGAAGACCACGCCAAGTGCAAGAATGCTTTTCAGACAACAGGCGTGGTTAAGAAATGGGAATTCAGGACAGGAATCCCAGAACCGTTAATAAGATGGCAACAGCAATGATCACTACCGATAGTGATGTGGAAGAAAACTCTATTCTGTTCCAATTAATACTTTAAATGTTCTTGTTTAAAAAAAAAATAACATAAGTGCTTTGAGATATTCAGCCTCATTCCTAAGAACTTGGTTAAGTGAAGAACCACATAGCATCATTATTTGCCCCGAAGAACGTGTAGTCTGTGTAGGAAGCAAACCAGAAAAATTACATGTAGGGTATTATAAGAGAAACGCGGAATGCATCGCTAATTCATCGCACGAATGTGTTGCCTACAGGCAACAAGTATATAAGCAAGGATTTGCGTCCACTAGGGAAGGGTGCAAAGTGTGTTTCCGGGCGCAGCTGCGGGTGTGCAGTACGGAGCGAGGTCGAGAAGGTAGATTAGTGTCACAGGTCCTGATGTGCTGAATCCCTGAGCGTGCCTGTGAGTCTGGGCGTCTGTCCGTATTGACTTGATACCATGTGACAAAGGCTTGGCCCATCGTTATTTGGGAGGAAATCGAGCCAGAGGAGGTCACCAAGATCCGGGTTTCCAGCTCTGGCCCCTCCACCTGTTGCAGCAACGAGGGTGAAACACAAGCTCTCTGAACCTCAGGGACCACTTGGCTAACATGAGTGATAATACCACACGCCCCAGGGAACCCTGAGGACGCTGGAGATGTGCCGTGTGGAGCATAGGGCTGCACAGGTCTTTTCTTTCTAGGAGGCTTTGTTGTGATTCCGTGTCTTCCTGCCTTCCTCCCGGAATACCCCCAGTCATTGTCCCTTGACTGGGTTGTCCCTGAGCCGCTAGCCTCCCAAAGTGATAGCTTATGATAATACGTCACTCTTTCCGCCTTCTCTCTACTGACTCACAGGAAATAGCACAGTAGTCTGAATGCAGTATAAGACATGATAAATTTATGCTGTGCCGTAAACCATATTCCACAGATCATGCTATCAGTAACAACATCTATCATCTATTCAGCTGTGTAATACATGAATGCAGAATATACTTAAATATTTATTTGTAAGTGCATAACGTAGATCAATCTGCATGAGTGCGTTTATTTAATTTTTAATTTTTTAAATGTTTATTTATTTTGAGAGAGAAAGATAGAGAGTGGGAGAGAGACAGAGCCAGGGAGGGGCAGAGAGATGGGGAGAGACAGAATCCCAAGCAAGCTCTGTGCTGTCAGCACGTGGGGCTTGAACTCACAAACTGTGGCATCGTGACCTGAGCCGAAACCAACAGTCAGATGCTTAACCGACTGAGCCACTCAAGTGCCCTGGTGTATTTGTTTATTGAAATAAATTTAATCATTTGCTCATAATTATACATGGTTATCTAAACATTATGTGTACCTGAATACAATTATATATTGTGACATTAAATATTGATAGCATATATACAACTGTGTTTGCATTTATAATGTCACTTATAGCTGCATTATAATACATATGTAAATGAACATAAATTTTTATGAATAACTGCGTAGACCAGAAATTACATTTATATTACATGGTATATTTTAACAACCATGATGATGTATTACCTGGGCTCCTTCTAAATTTTGTATTTATATTTATATATGGATTTATATATATAATAGAGAAGCTAGGTAATACATCAAACATGTATTTTGATACGCAGAATATAAAGTTCTACCAAACCTGTGTTTAGGTAAACTGAATATATGAGACAAAATTCTATCAAACACTTAATCTATCAATTGGTAAACATAACTATAACTGTTATTTACAAACTCATCACATAAGTGCGTATGTATTTATATAAAATAGATGCAAGTGAAAATAGCAACGGTTGTACAATTTGCACAGAGTACACACAGATACCTGTGTCTACGTGTGTTCCGACAGAAATCGACTCTGTCCGATACAAGCAAGCAGATGGGCGCGACCAGAGTCCGTCCATCCAGATGCCGAATGTCCCGAGTTAGACCCACAGGACCGCGCGCAGTACTCGCCACCTCATGGAATGTGGTCTCTGGCGGGAGAATTATAACGGGCTGTGGGAGCACAGGCATCCTAGTCACACAGTGTGTGTGACTTCTCAGCATATGGGATCAGGCCACGGGGACTCACAGCAACACTTAGGACTAATGACAGAGGGCAGCTGGGAAGAATCGGACTCGGGGGCTCTGGAGAAGGGGGAGTACAAGTGTCCATAATTATGAGGACGCACGGAAGGAAGTCAGGTTCAGGATGCAGCAACAGACACACACGTCTTGGTTTTTTGTCCTCCATATTATTTTCAAATCTGACTCCTCCAAGACATCCTCACATCAGTCATCACTGTGCTGGAAGAGTCCACCCTTCATACCTCCCCTCCAGCGCCTGGTTCAGAGATTTTATGTTTCCATACGCCATGGAGAAGAATTTCAGGGTCTTGAAATGTGGGGACACCATCCACTATGTGAGTCCTTGAGTTTGTTTTCGAATTCAAGATGTTTTGCCTTTCACGTAATTAATGTACCACATATAATAAACAAGCTTCTTTGAAGAATGCAGTAGCATCATCGGATGACAGAAAGGGAAAGTGTTTTGTGGAATCCTTACTCATTACAGTATCAATGATGAGGTTTTTATACCATGGTAACTGTTTCTCAAAAATGAAATAGCAAGTCACAGAAAGTCTGAATCCTTCGTGGTAGGAGAGAAGACCTCCTTCATATATCACACATTAGGCAATATGGCTTTAACGTGGGCCACGTAGGGGGCACCTGGGGGCTCAGTCTGGTAAGCGACCAACTTCGGTTCAACTCATGATCTCACGGCTCAGGAGTTCGAGCCCCACGTCGGGCTCTGTGCTGACAGCTCGGAGCCTGGAGCTGCTTCGGATTCTGCGTCTCCCTCTGTCTCTGCCCCTTCCGTGCTCAGGCTCTGTGCCTTTCTCTGTCAAAAATAAATAAATATTAAAACAATTTTTTTAAAGAAAAAATTTTTTAAAATATGGACCATGTGTGTCTGCTGTGTGTGATTTTCATTTTAAACATAGTTTCCATGAAGCACAGAATCGTCCGTGTAGTTTTCCATCCAGAACCAANCAGAGAGACAGCATGAGCAGGGAAGGGGCAGAGAGAGAGACAGAGACAGAGTGTGAGCAGGGGAGGGGCAGAGAGAGAGAAGACACAGAATCCGAAGCAGCTCCAGGCTCTGAGCTGCCAGCACAGAGCCCAACGTGGGGCTTGAACCCATGAACCATGAGATCATGACCTGAGCCGGAGTCGGATGGTTACCCGACTGAGCCACCCAGGCGCCCCTAAATTTTTTTATCTTTTTTTGGTCAGTTATTTTTAAATGTCCGTGTAGTTCCATGTAGATCTTGAGGATCATTTTCTACGGAATGACTTGTAATATTGACTTTGCTTAGTTTAAAAGTTCCATCACTAGACTCTTCAAAGTCCTACTCACATATCTTTCATAATCTTATTATTTGAATAACTTCCTGTTGTTCTCTGTCTCTACAGTATAATAAATTAGTATATTTAAATATGTGCTACACTCACACAGTCAAAGACAGTGCTATGAAATAGTAAGAGATTGCTGACATGCTCTGTTGTAATACTTTTTAGTTATGGAGAAAATGACCACCAAACCGTGAGAGGCAGACATTGACATTTAAGGCAGGCAGGAAGATGTGGCTCATTTTAACTTCTCACATACAGAGTACATCATGGGAAGTCCGCCATTAATTGTGATGTGGGCCTGTGAATTATTTATGTATCTGCTTCTTTTTTCTGTGAAATAAAGGTAACAAGCACTCTATGACAAAGTTAATCCATGGCACACTGTAAACTACAGTCACTGCATTCAGTTAAATTAAAAGTAGTTTTAGCTTTGGTGGCGCCTGGGTGGCTCATTCGGTTGGGCGTCTGACTTCAGCTCAGGTCATGACCTCACGGTTCATGGATTCAAGCTCCGCATCAGGCTCTGTGCTGACAGCTCAGAGCCTGAAGCCTGCCTTCGGATTCTGTATCTCCCTCTCTCTCTGACCCTCCCCTGCTCATACTGTCTGTGTTTCTCAAAAATAAATAAAAAACATAAAAAAATTAAAAGTAGTTTCAGCTTTGAAGCAGTGATTGGCTGCGGTTAGTTGAAGTTATAACATAGCATAACCCCATTAGAAAAGATGATTTATGGGCAGTGGAATTTGCTAACATTATTAATCAACAGTAATCACTTGTAGGTATCAGTGTTCATGCTGTGGGGCATATAATCCACTTCTTCAACTATGCATTTGACTGAGTCGCCGATTATAAACATCTTTATCGAAGTTGGTTTATGGGGAAGACAAGGGAGGCTTGTCTGGTCATAGAATTAGCACGTGCTGTCAGTATGGCTTTGATTCTTTAAGTCCACGTTCAGCTTCAAACTGCAGTCTAGTGAGAAATAATAGCATAGTGTTTCCAGAGTAGGTGCTTGCATTTCTTCAGGACTCAGACACAGAAACACACGGTCTGATGTCATCCTTGAATACTGCAACTCTCTGGGAATATTTGCCTCCCTCCCGTGGCCAATCATGTATAGACCTTGAACTTAGGTGTGTCTCTGATCTTTTTGTTTCTTGTTAACCATCATCCTGCTCATTACCCCAAAAGGCGAAATATTTAGACCAAACCCCCATTTGCTGAAGCAAAATTTTCAGTGCTGTCCCTGGGAAGGTTTGTCGTGTATACAGATATATTCCATATATTCAATATATATGGATACAGATATCCAAAATATATGTGGATATTCAACATCTATGAGTTTATTGCATATATGCAGTCTTTTGTTTCTGTTCATTTAGAGCGGAAGCAAGAGTTTTTATTATGCTCCTAGTGAGAAATGCTGAAACCAATGAGGAAGAAATATTTAAGTCAGAGTTACCAAGAAACCAACAAAAGATCATAATCTAAAGCATCCTTACAATGTCAGTACCATTGCGAGAACGTTCATAAAAATTCACCGCGGATTTAATCCCTAAACAGCCGCCATCCTGCTCCAGTGAGGGGTAAACCACCCATTAATGAATTTAATGCTCTTTTGACAAAATACACCACTTTTCAGCTTCCCTCTTTGCAGAGGGAAGATGTTCCTCCTTACGTGTGACGTTGATTTGTTAGGTGATCTGAACACACACATTGCTGTATGTCTGACATACCGCTTTAATTTTGTATCTCCCTGTGCTGGGTGGATAGAAACGGTGGTAGTTCTGGAATGTTCAGAGTTTCTCAGGTCCCTTTTCTCCTTCTACACAAAACACAGCCTAAAAAAGTAGAACCTTCACAGCCTGATAAATTTTAATAAGATGTTCATTAATACATGATTTAAACAGATTCTAAAAACTGTCTCTGTTACTGATTCCTTGGTTCTATTTATATTGCAGTCGGTTTTGCACTTGTAGTCACGTATCAGCTGCTGATACAAGACTATCAGATCTTTAAAGCAATACGAGTATTACACGCCTGTCCTAATACCAGTATCCTGAGTTGGACTCATGTCACAATACGGGGTAGTGTTTCCGTAAGTTGACCTCTGAATAGTTCATCGGCTCTTAACCACAAAGTCATGAAGCAAATCAGAGGAACTCGGTATATAGCGTAGAACAGCAAAGCAAATAAGAACACACTCCTGCCTGTGAATTCGGTGGGAGGGATGTACAATATAGGGAAAGACAATCATGGCTCTGTGATTCTACCATCCCTTTACTACGTGAAGATAGGATCTGATAAGACGTCATTGTAACTCCGTTCTTTTATTTGAGTCTCAACATGATCTGTAAAAATACAGAAAGCTAACATTTCTGTAGTTGCATAAACTTTCAGCTGCCTCAGAAATACACTTGGGCTTCTAATTATTTTTTCTTAAGTTTTTATTTATTTATTTTGAGAGAGAGAGAGAGAGAGAGAGCGAGCATGAGCATGGGAGGGGCAGAGAGAGAATCCAAAGCAAGCTTTGAGCCATCAACACAGAGCCTGACACAGGCCTCAGACTCATGAACCGTGACATCATGACCTGAGCAGAAATCAAGAGTCAGATGCTCGACCAACTGAGCTACCCAGGCGCCCCAGTGTTTTGTACATTTTTAGTTAAAAAGAACAGAATCGCATTGGCGCTGTAGATAACGCAGTGTGCTACTCCGTGCTTGGCATCTTTCTGTTCTCATCTCAGTCCAGACAATGCAGTTATCCCCGAATAAAAATAAGCTCTAGGTACTGAAACTAAGTTCTTAACAATATAGCAGCAGATAATGGGTCCTGAGCCGGTTTTGTTTCTGACAGTGGTAACAGTGGTAACACAGGGGAGACTTAAACAAATCTCCGGGTTCCCCTCGCGTAGCGTTATGGCAGGCGGTCCCCACAGCCGCCCTCTCCGTTTCTCATAAACTCGCGCTCTCCACCTGCCTCCCAGCACCAAAGAAGATAAACATTTTTCTGACTTACTCAACTACACACCCGTCTCTCTCATATTCACACAGTGACAGCCCTGAACCAGTCAGCCCTGGGACTTTGTCTTCTCACTCTTCCGCCATTCCTTGTTACACGGAAATCCTTTCCGCAAACAGTAAGCAAAAAGCACTTCTATTTTTTCACATCCCCAAACCTGCACAGACAGAGACTGTGTGAGTCCTTGAAGGGTCTTGATCCCTTGACATACTCGGGGGACATGTAAACACTCAGTTGAATTTCTGAGATGTTAACATGCAGAAGCTGAGACCATTGTGGTTTGAAAGAGCACCCGCTGTGGAGACCCGCTTCTAGAAGACATACGCCATCTGAAGGACAGTATCTCTGGGTCTCGCTGCGAGTCAGAGCAATTCCTGGCTCTGTGAGGCACCTCGTGTAAGTGGAGCCCTGCAGAATCCATCCTGGTGTTAGTGAGCATCACGCCTTTAAGGTTCGTCCGTGTCACCACATGTAGAATCGTGTCCTTTCTTAAGGCTAATAGTCCATCTTGTACACTCACACCTTTTCTTTGCCTTCCCGCATGGACACCCGCGTTGTGAGCACATCTTGCCTATTGTGAGTAATGCTGCCGTAGAAGCGGAATTCCTGAAGAGTCCCGTAAAGATGGTGTGTAGAGTGGTGGTGGCTGCCAGGGTCTGGGGGGGGCGGACGGGAATGGTGCCTGCAGACTAGCAGGTGTGCGGTATCGCTCGTGCACGGTGGTGGGAGTTCTAGAAAGCTGCTCTCCAGCTCAGCGCCTCTAGTGCCCCACACATGCACTGCAGCATTTCCCAGGAGGGCCGGGCTCACGGTAAGGGCTCTTCTTACCAGTGATTCTTGGACTCGGTTTGAGTATATGATTCATCACTGTTACTATTATTATTACCAACAGATTTGGGTGCTTGGCAATTCCCAGTTAGAAAGGTCTTTGGAAAATGAACCCACCCAATTGTGTGGCTCTTCTTTCCTTATACTGCTGTGAAAAGTCCAAATAAAGCAGCAAAAATACGGGAAAGGAGATAGAGATGGTTGTTAAAGAAACAAAAATGTGGGTGGCTCAGTCAGTTAAGCGTCCAACCTTGATCTCAGCTCAGGTCATGATCTCACTGTCCAGGAGTTCAAGCCCTGCACTGGGCTCTGGGCTGAGGCTCAGATCCTGCTTAGGATTCTCTCTCTCTCTGCCCCTCCCCTATGTGTGCAGATGCTCTCTCTTCCTCAAAAATCCAGAAATATTTTTTAAATGAAATAAAAAAATAATTTTTTAAAAAAGTGTGATGGGCACAACAGAAGAATATAATATAGGAACAGGAAAAACCATAACAAACAGAAGTGAGGTTGTAATATGGGTAATGCAAGAAAACAGAACTGATCTTGATGGAATTCAAAAACCGTGCAGCAAAATATCAGACAAACATCTAATTTATTTGTATTTTATACATTTTCTACTTCTGTGTACTTACCGCATTTTAAACTTTCTTATGTGTGCTAAGCGTTACTGCCTCCAATTGCATGCATTAATTTTCGATCAAGTATTTAGACATCAGCTATTTGAAGGTTGAAATATATAGAAAATAATTTCATCTTCTTTATACCAGTGAAGGAAAAGTTGAATTAATAGCTTCACTGTATTTACTAATGTGCCCACTACATAAAACATGTTTGATATTCTTATGATTATCATAAGCTTTAAAAATAATGAAGTGATTCCTTCCATATTTTATAAAAAAAAAAAAAACCAGCTTCCAGTCTAATACGACTTTACATGAATAAAGGGAAAAAATAACTCATTATTTAAGATTATGGAAAAATTTAGTGTGGCTTTAAGTTCTTTGTTTTATGTCAATGGGTCGAATGAAATAAATATGCTGAGGTCTATACTTAGTGACTCAGAGTAAATAAGATCACGGGAATATAACGGTCTTGTCCTTCGCCCTTCTGAAAGTGAAGAAGAAAACACTAGTAGTCTGAAGATTATGGGATGTTTGCCAGAAGACTTCCTACTCCTAAGTCATAGTAGAAATTAGACTTGAACTCCACCATGCAGATGCCTGGTGGAAGCCCTTCACAGTCTGGGCCACGCATCCACGGCAGGGGATAATGAAATAGCGGTCAGGCTCTCACATGGCTACCTCTGCTCTCCTTTCTACCGAGCGCGCTTCACTGCCCCTGGGAAAGCAAGCAGACCCCGGTCAGCTGTCAGATACGACTGCAAAAATGTCATCTATAGTTCATGCCAATCAGCAAGTCATGCTCTGTATCATCTTCTCTACCTTTTATAATCGCTCTGACGTTGGCGTCCTGATCACTCAGATTTCAGGAAAATGTCATTCCCAGCAGAAGTGACTTGCCCCAAGTCACTCCTCTCCCAGATTTGAAACTTGTTCTAGACAGAAAGTGGCACTAAAAATAACTGACCGCATGGAAACCACTGGGGCAGTGAGAGGCAAGAATTGTGTGAAACGAGAAGAAATCGTCCCTTTCTAATGCAAAAATCGTCTGTTCCTTCAGTTTTTCAAGCAAACTCCTATGCTAGGATTTTGTGAGGGTTTTCTGTTGCTGTTTCTTTTCTCTCTCTATCTCTTGTCTCTATCTTTCCTATCTCTTGTCTCTCTTTCTCCCTTTTCCTCTGTCTCTGTTCATTGCTAGCTTTGAAGAAGCAACATTTGTAAGTTCCAGAGCGACAAGTTTCTACCAGGGGCATTCACTTTCCAAGAAATAGTTGTACAATCTGTCACCGTGGGTCCTGGGTCTAGGAATTAATCAACTACATGTAGGTACTTGCTTGACCATGAGCTGGGCACGGACCACCTGCTATGGGCTGAACTCTGTATCCCCCAAAAGCCGTATGTTGATTCTCTAATGCCCAAAGGGAGCATATATGGAGATAGACCGTCTAAGGCAACAATGAAGGTAAAATAGGATCAGCGGGTGGGACCCTAATGCAACATGGCTGCTGTATTTACAAGAAACAGAAGGAGGCACCCAGGATTTATGGGCACAGAATAAGAGTTGTGTAAAGACACAGTGACAGAGTGACTGTCTGAAAGCCAGAGACACATTTCCCCACAAGCCAACCTTGCCAATACCTTTCTCTTGAACTTCCAGCCTCTAGAGCTGTGAGAAAATAAACATCTGTTATCTGAGCCACGCAGTTGGTGTGCTTTATTCCAGCAGCTTTAATATATCGGTTTTTGTGGGAACACACATCAGATTCATTTAGCTCACGGAGATCTCAATGCTGGAGTCCTCTGTACACCGATAAAGCGTGTAGAGAGTACCATTTAGACAACTAGAATCCAAAAATAGAATTTGCTTTCTGGTTTTTGTCTTGTATTTCTTTTCTCCCCGTTGTTTCTTTTTGAGAGAGAGAGCGAGTTGGGGAGAGGGAAAGAGAGAGACAGAGAATCTTAAGCAGGCTCCATTCTTGGCACATAGCCCATGCAGGACCTGATCCCATGACCCCAGGATCGTGACCTTCCCTGAAATCAAGAGTCAGACACTCAACTGACAAAGCCACCCAGGCACCCCTGTTTTGTATTTCTTTGAAAAGGGAACACCTTATGCAATGTTGGGTTGAGAAACACTACCAGTACCAGAACAGGGTAAGTGGTAGAAATCAAAACCATGTTCCACAGAGCCAGTGTGGACACAGTGGTCTGTCCAGCACAGGAGTGGTGAAGGTCACAGTCAGGGTGAGTGTGGGGAGGCAAGCTCAGAGCAGGGTGGTGTTAAGAGACTGCTGGATGAGAATGGAGGCACCAGTAGTCCATCATCTTTGCTCTTCCAAAGTCCAAACCACAGCTTTCCAGTGAGCAGCCTTCATATTCCCAGCTCGCCATGGGAGACGGGCACGTCAGCCCTCTGAGAAAAGCCAGAAACAAAACTCGAAGGCGCCCACAAGTAGTCCGCGTTCTCATTCCTATCATAGCATGTATGCTCAACCGTGACTTTATTCTCTGTGAAGACAGATTTTATTTTTTACTTTATTTTCTAATACTTGCTTCTATCAAGAATTCATCCATAGTGCAGCCTCCCAGACCAGGTAGTTAGACACTAGAGCATGAGGGTCCTCACCTGGGGACAAAGTTGGTACTTAAACTCTAGAGTAGGTTCCTCAACTAAGGGCAAGGGTGCACATCTCCAAGGCGCCATTTGGCAATGGCCGAAGGCATTCTTGGTTGCCACGAGCATCTGCTGGTCAAGGCCAGCCATGCTGGTCAACATTCCACAGTGCCCAGAAGCCCGGGCAACGATCTAGCTCCAAATGTCGATATTGCCATAGCTAGGAACATTCACCGTGTACAAGTTTGGAGGTTTTCTGGTTGTTTCCAAATCACCTGCTACATGGTACATTTATGGCATCCTGGTGAGTTGGGATTTGAGAGGCATGTACCTGACCTTGGAGCCGGACTATTAATAACTAATAATAATGACCATGAAGCTGGCTCCAGGACGTCCTGTGGTATGACCAGTGCAGAATTCTAACTCTGAGAGTATGTTGCCTGATCACCGCTAGAAGACCCATGTCACCTAGGCATGTCTCAGGTGACACCCTTGCTCATTCCATGGTACTCCAGCAAGATGGGCCCACACTATCTCAGTTCACTGCCCCTCTGCTCCTTCTGAAGACAGGGATCTCAGGACACATGACCTCAGTGGACAAATAAGACATGCCTCAGCGCACCTGCTTCATGTTCCTTGCTCAACTGCACCCAGAACCAAGAATGTTCCAAGCCACAACAGCTTCCAAACGCAGGCACCAACACCAAGATGCTATAGAGTTGATGCACAGTCTGCAATTGTACGCCAGGATAAGAAGAGAGTGTGAGACTTGCCCAAGCATATGCGGCTTTGGAGATATTTTTTGGTAACCCTTTTGTGAAACCCCGCCTCTCTTCCCACCTTCTGTTTGGCCCCGAACCCGCTTTTCTTTTTGTTTTTGTGAAAGATGAGTTCACAAATATATATACTGGATGCTCTCATGTAACACAGTTCCAGTGTTTATGTCAAGATTATATGCTTGGCAGAGAGAAAATGGTATAAACTGCATATTTGCTGTTGTATCGATCTATTAGGAAACCCAGCAGATGGCTTCTAAGAATGACAAAGGTATTTGGGGAAAGCTGGGATGCCCTTTTCTTCCCATGTAAATCAGCTCACTGTGCAGCCTCACAAGCTCTTCTAAAGGACAAAGGATCTTTATGGTCCTTCACTCTTGCTTTGACAAGCATTAAATATGAGGGGAGAATTCCCGAGTCTACATGAAGAATAGGAGGAGGAGGCCAATAAATCCAAATGACTTCCGTTTTTGGTTTTTTTTTGAAAAATTTTTTAATGTTTTTTTATTTATTTCTAGGAGAGAGAGAGAGAGAGACAGCGTGAGCAGGGGAGGGTCAGAGAGAGAGGGAATCACAGACTCTGAAACAGGCTCCAGGCTCTGAGCTGGCAGTCAGCACAGAGCCCGACGCAGGGCTCGAACCCACGAACCGCGAGATCATGACCCGAGCGAAAGTCGGACGCTCAACCGACTAAGCCACCCAGGCGCCCCTTAATGACTTCCGTTTTTAACAAAACAAATAAAATGTGCAGTTCCCTATGGCCAACTTCTTGGACGGATCTCCCCAGAATTCCCGGTACTCTCTGTTCCCCCCCCATTAACAATTCAGCCAAGACTCTGGCGCCTCCCCCGAGGTTGAGGACGTCATGAATGAATCCAGGGGATCTGATCGTTACACGGAGGCTCTGATCTCAGGAGGAAAGGAGATTGACAATTCTCTTTCTTCCTCCAAAGCAGCCTCTTTGGGGTTACTTAGGTGAGTCTGCCACCATATGCTCAGTCCCTCTATTTGAAGCTAATGAGAAATACAGTCCAATTCTGTGGATGGTTCTATTTCCTTGACACCCGTACAGGATTCTGTAATTTGTAACACACTGTACTCTTTCCCCACAGCACTCTGTAAAGGAGTGTGACTGTCCCAGTTTCTCAAAGCTAAGAGCGGGAAAATATCTGTCCTATCTCTGGATGAAGTTGGATTAATGGACACTGGAACAAAAAGGTAATAATTTGCAGCCTTCCTTCTCTATGTCCACTTATTTCTGTTCTTCCTAATGTAGTATCAGGCAGAGAACGCTTGATTCTCTCCTAGGTAAGAAACAAAAATGGTTGTATGATGAATAATTTCCAGATGAGGTGCGTACAGATTCTACAGGATTGACGTAAGAGATTCTCCTCCAAAGAGCCAGCAAGGCCTTTGGATCATTCCGTTCATCTACTTTCTGACCTTCCAAGAAGCCTAAGATAAAGAACAAAACAGAATATTAATGTTTTTCCCTGCTTAAATGTATCTCCTATCCCCATGCTATCCAAAATGCCAAGACTCCTGTTCCTTCTGGTTGCTTTATTCTAATTTTCATTCCATCTGCGTTTGGACTTAGACTTCTTTTTAAGATACTTTTTATATTTTCCTCTGTGTGATTGCCTGTCATAAGGAAGAGGAAAGAAATGTTGGTTTGGTTTTCAATGGTCCAACATTGGTCATGCTCACTTTTTTTTTTTTTTTTTTTTGAGAGAGAGAGAGAATGTGACGGGGGAGACACAGAGAGAGAGGGAGACACAAAATCGGAAGCAGGCTCCAGTCTGCAAGCTGTCAGCACAGAGCCCAGTGTGGGGCTCGAATCCGTACGCTGTGAGATCATGACCTGAGCCGAAGTCAGCCACCCAGCCGACTGAGCCACCCAGGCGCCCCAGTCATTCTCCCTTCCAGTTGACTGCAATTCATCAGCTTTCTCAGCGTCTCTTCCTTTTGCCTTAATACTTTTCCTCAGCGTATACACGTGCCTGACTCCTCATCTGATTTTACATTTCTGCTCACAAGTCTTTACCATATAAAATGCTAAGTCCTGTGTCTCTTCATGGAGAATCACAAAGAACCAAAGTCTTTTTTACATGAAAATCATGTTCAAATGGGGAAACACTAACTATTAATATACAAATATAAAATGTCTCATGCCAGTATGTATGTGCAGTAACAAATTGCAGAATGAGGAGATGTCAGACAACTAGTAGATTCTCACTTTTATCAAATGTCCATGAAATGGGATTAGTAACATATACTAAGAATGCAAAGATTGTATAGAAGTTAGGGCTTGGGCTTCATTAACAGCTGGTCTAGGAACACTGTAGTCACAGGAGAGAGAGAGAAAATATTAAAGAATATAAAACTTAGCCAAAAGAGATTTGTAAGGCCATACCAAAGATACATCATAAAGGTTAGAATGTAAAGTAACTGGGATTGTACTACCAACTGACCATATTTTTAAAAGTAGACTCCAGCTCAGATTATACCCAAAGATATCTCTGAGGTGATTTGAAGAGCTAAAGGTGAAAAACAAAATGGTAATAATTCATAGAAGATAAGAGATGGACACATTTTGCCCTTCTTTAGAGACTTTTCTTTCCTTAAAACCACGAGGTCTAAAATAGAGTAAAAACAGATTAAATTTTGGTATCACAGAAAATATCCCAAAGTCATACTCCAAGCCATTATGTCTTCTTAAAGAAGACATTTCGTTACACTATTATCTCAAAAAATAGTTCTCCCCAAATTCATAAAATGCCATGAGTGGCTTATCGTAAGTAGGTACAAAACAGTAGCTCATTGGTTTGCAGCTGACACTTGGAAATACTCAGATGCCTTATGGAGGTAGATAGCCATCTTTCTTGTTTCCAAACGTGACACCAGCCTGAAAATTTGTTAAAAATAGTGCCGATACTTCCGTAGTGTTTGGCTTGTATCTTCCCTCTGTCCACTACACCTGCTATCAAGTACCACCCCCCCCCCCAAATTGCTGCAACCATCCACTGTTTCCATCCATAAAAATTATAGGGATAATTACGCTAATTATAATTTATGCCTGTAATTTTTCTAGGTATCTACATATCAAAAGGATATCTGTTGGCCTTGAAATTGAGGCAGCTTTTTGCATAAGCCCCCCTGTGCAAAGTGCATATTATATCAGTTTGTTTCAACTTCAAGGAACACTGAACAGAAAAGGTAATTTGACCAGCAGAAATGGCATGGCCTCAAAGGATCATGGCTTTCTAGGAGAGAAACTGGGTGAGGACGTAAGCAGTTTGTTCTCCGTGTTGATAATTCTGACGGCAGGGAGAAGAAGATATCGCAGTTCTCTTGATGTATTATCATGTATAAGCATGAAAATAAAATGGCAGAAAATGTTAGATTGACAATCATGAGGTAAAGGTGAAAAAGAATGGTTTAGAGCTTGGGAGTCACCCTTGGAGAATATAGGTGAAAGCTTCTCTGGTGGGACATTACAACGTTCATGTCCCTATTGAATGTTCTCCACCACTTGCACTTTTTCTTGATGGTGCCCGTTGTGTGGGATATCTCATGAGTATCAGTTTCAGAATGCACAGAGATAGCCGTCCATGGAGCTTTTCGTCTCTGGTTAATTTCCTGCTTTACTAGCAGAGTATGTGATCTATCGTTCATAAAGACAAAATACTTCCTACATTAAGAAAACCCCAAAACTTCTAATAGTATGCATATAATTCAGTCATTTCCCATAAATTTTAAGGAGAATTATGAAATGTCTTAAAAATAGAAGCTATTACACCCATTTTTTAAGTCAATGGACTTAAATACATTCCACGTCTTTGTAGGTTTGTTTGTTCATATGTTTTGTTTTTTAGATTCCACATGAAAGTGAAATATGACATTCGTCTTTCTCTCAACTGACTTATTTCAGTGAGCATAATAGCCTCTGGCTCCATCCATGTTGTTGCAAATGGCAGGATCTCAGTTGTTTTATGTGTAAAATCAAGCCATTCTAATGGATGTGTAAGTGATATCTCCTAGGGGTGATTGGCTGTCCCCTACACCATATATACTGATGAAATGTGTGTTGAAGTCTTTTGCCCACTTTCTGATTGGATGTTTTTGTTTACTTGTTGTTCAGTTTAGAGAGTTCCTCATATATTCAAGATACAAGTTCTTCTCAGTTACGTGATAGGCAAATATTTTCTCAAGACTGTTATTTATTTTACATTCATTTAACATTTACGTTTCACATACCAAAAGTGTCAGTTTTTTTACGTCTTTTGTAGGAAATTTATAAATTGTGATGTTTGGTATCAGTTCTGCAAACTCTTTGAATCGCCTTAAGTCACAAAAGTTTTCTTCCACATTGCCTTATAAAAAGTTTTATAATTTTGTTTTACTACTACCTTTATGATCTATATTGAGTTTACTTTTTTTCTTTTTAAAAAAATTATAGTTGAAGTATTGTTGCTGACATATTAGTTTCAGGTGACTCAACAATTACATGGATGGTGAAATTGAGCTTATTTTTCAGTAAGGTTTGTGGTGAGATGAAATGTTTTTGCTCTGTTCCTCCACCTGAATTTGTTGAAAAGTCTGTTCTTTACTCCTTTAATCACTTTCTCAATAACAGTTGGGTATATTTGTGTGGGTGTATTTTTGATTTCCAGTTCTTTCCATTGATGTGTATGTCTATTTACAACAGTTCCATATTCTATTACTTAGCATAGCTTAAAGGAAAGACTTAATAGAGGTCGTGTGAGCCCTCCAACTTTATTCTTCCATTTCAAAATTGTCCTTCGTCTAGTTTAGTTCTCTTTCTTTCTGTATCAACTGTAAGATAAACTTGTCTAGATGACCAAAAACCGCTGTTGGCAATTCCGTAGATAACTATATGTGGCGACTCTGAAGAGTAATTTGAAGAGATGATATCTCTGCTATTTTGAGTCTTTCAGCCCATTGATCATGAGATAACCCTCCTTTTATTGGGGTCTTCATTGAATTCTTTCATCAAGATTTCATCATTTTCAGCATACACTTCTTGTTCATGCTTTGTTAGGCGAGTTCTTACGTATTTTATCTTTTTGGACAAATGGGAATGGTACTGTGTTTCGTGATTGTGCTTTTACTTACAGTTACTTATCGCCAGGATAAAGAATAGGATGGATTTTTGTGTTGATCTTGAATTCTGCAACCTGCTGCAGTAGAACTCACTGGATTCAGGCGTCTTTGTTTTTTGGGGAATCGGTAGTATCTTTTGGCAAATCATTCATGGTAGTGATTGTTTTATCTCTTCTTTTCCAACCTTCATTTTTTTTCTTACCTCACTGCTTTTATATTTATTTTATTCACTCTACTTACATAGGATTTAATATGCTCTTTATTTTAATAGGTTTTCAGGGGTCAAAATTCAGGCAATCTAATTGGGAACTTTCTTTTTTTAAATGTTTTTAATCTTTATTTATTTTTGAGAGCAGAGAGAGACAGAGCATGAGCAGGGAAGGGGCAGAGAGAGGGGGGAGACAGAATCCGAGGCAGGCTCCAGGCTCTGAGCTCCCATGTAGAGCTCAGACCCACAAACTGTGAGATCATGACCTGAGCTAAAGTTGGATGTCCAACCAACTGAGCCACACAGGTGCCCGTTCATAATTCATAATAAGTATTTGGTATTGCACATATCTCTTTAAGCCCCGTCATACTGCAGTCCACAAGTTTTGATATATTTGTTTTTACTTAGTTTGTATTTTGTTAAAATTTCCCTCAGATTTCTTCTTTTAACCAGGATTACTGTGGATTTTTAATTACCAAGTGTTCAGAGATGTTTGTGATGTTGTCACTTTTAAACTTTCTCAGAGATATTTTGTAGGTAAGGGAACTAGAATTAAAAACTATAAAGTCCCGGGTGCCTAGCTGGTGCAGTTGATAGAAAACGCGACCCTTGTTCTGAGGGTCATGAGTTCAAGCTCTGTATTGGGCACAGAGCTTACTTTAAAAAAAGAGTAAAGAAGAGGTGCCTGGGCGGCTCATTCTGTTAAGCATCCAAATTTGGCTCAGGTCATGATCTCACAGTTCATGGTTTCGAGCCCTGCCTCAGGCTCTGTGTGACAGCTCAGAGCCTGGAGCCTGCCTCAGATTCTCTGTCTCCCTCTGTCCCTCCCCTACTCATGCTCACTCTCTTTCAAACAAGATTTTTAAAAAATTAAAATAAAAAAATAAAAAATACATATATACCTGTAATTCTGTTTACATGTGAAATGAATTTTGCATACTTTTAGGAAATGTTGAAGACACTTTTCCTATTTTGACGGTTTCTAAAATACCTTTTCCTCATTTCATGTCATGAGATCTTCTGATTTTTCTTCTTGCTGCCTGTTTCCCATGCATGCATTTTTCATTGGATAAGGCGATGGATTATCCATTAGAATCCCTAAGACGTTCCAGATAGGCTGGTGAGACCAGGGAAAGTAGAAATCCAGTGTCAGGGCGACGTACTTTGACGGAAACCAAAGATTTAATATTTTCCCTTCTTGCCACTGGCATTTTTCTGAGCTTAAGGCTACTGAGGAAATTAAGTACCATTGAAATTTCTGATGTCGTGATTCCTGAAATAATTTTCAGGATCCGAAGTTGGCATCAGCGACTTTATAAAGGACGGGCTTTAGTTTTCAGATTTGGTACCCTTGCCTCCGTTCTCTCTGCCTACTGCTAGAATCCGTTCATGCTGAGCTGTAACCCAGTGGAGCTGTAAGATAGTAACTGGACTATTTATCAGGAATCATAGTGGTGGCACACAATGGTAGTGACAGAAGCATCCCCATTCTGGAGAGAACCATGCCTTTGAAAGATAAAACACCACGTGTTAACCACCATGTGTGAGGACACTGAAATTCTTCATGAAAGAGCCAACTCACGGTCTTATAGTTCAGCTGGCTTACAGCAAGGTATATACATGTACATATCTGAGCCGTTATGGGAGGAAATCAGATGGCACATTATTATTTCTAACAAACAACCTACTTTCAGTCCCAACCTCAGTTAAATAATATCATTCACTCTGGGGCGCCTGGGTGGCTTAGTTGCTTGAGCTTCCGACTTCAGCTCAGGTCGGGATGTCACAGTTCATGGGTTCAAGCCCCGCGTCGGACTCTGTGCTGACAGCTCAGAACCTGGAGCTGCTTCAGATTCTGTGTCTTCCTCTCTCTCTGCCCCTCCCCCACTCATACTCTGTCTCTCAAAATAAATAAACATTAAAAAACTAATATAATTAACTCTTGTCTGTACTTCTGCTGTCCCAGTATTGTATGTATGGCATGACCCATACAATAAATATATGTGATTTGTTAGAGAATATATCAGTCTCCAGAGCTAGTGTGTGTGTGTGTGTGTGTGTGTGTGTGTGTGTGTGTATGTGTGTGTGTGTGTACAGATAGACACACATACACAGATACATACACACACATATCCACATACACATGCATATGCATATACAGAAGTTTTCTGGGAAAGCCCGGCATGGCCGTCGATCACTTACGCTACACTTCTCAGAAGTCCACCTTCCAGAATTCTTGATCAAACAAACCAAAGCATCTTAGTTGCCCTGTGGATACACATCTCGTTCACTCGTCTCTTTAATCCTTAATCACCGTCTATGCCAGTCCGCACTGGGGTTGTTAGTAGTGACATTGACTAGAGCTGTTCGTCGAGACATTGATACTTGCTCCTCAAGGGATATCAAAGACAGTGGTCACATGGATGTCTATACCTTCTTTACCCACAACTGGGATATTTACTTTGCAGATGCCCTTTGTTGATTGAATTAATGCACCTTAGTTTGTGCCTAACTCTGTAAGAAAAAAAAAATTTTTTAGTTGATTTTATTCAGTTCATTTTAACTTTATCATAATTTTTATTTTTAACCCATCATTATCAGAATCTCCTAGATCTTTGCTTGACTCTCCTTGCAGATGAAATGTCACAGTCAGTTACCAGGGCCAGTACAATCTCTCTGCCAACCCCTGGCAGGGGCGAAGATTTCCTATCAGAAAATCTTATCCAAGTATTTTTGTAATGTGCTTGCTAATGTTGCTCATGTCAAGCCTCAGGACCTATCTAGTTGTAGGGAATGTCACACAGTGTAGTCTTAAATGTCTCGACATGTGTCAATGTAATTGTGTTGACTTCAGTTTGAAAGTTAAAACGGAACACCTCGGAATGTTGTTTACATACTTCTGTATGCACCCTTAGTCCCCAGTCTATTTTGGGTACCATTTTGGATGCTTTCACTCTATTATTGCAGCTTCTCTGTGCAGCAATCAAATGTCATTAAATAACAATTTTAATTCTGCTGATAACAGGGCAATTGGGTAATAAGTCAGTCTCACTAGGGAAAAAACTGAAGCTGTGACCATTGAAACAAGGCTGATTTCTGAGGCTCAATTTGGTGCTTGAAACACCATTCCATTTCTTTCTCCCAAAGATGTGACTGTGCACTCCCTCAGATTTCTGATTCGGGCCACCACTGTGACTTTGGTAGAGTAATACAGCTTGGCAAGTGGTATGGCATTCATGTTACCTGTGTGAGAAAAGACCTGTGTGTAATGTGTGCAATGCCCATGAGGAGACCCATTTCACAAAGCATTTGGGTATTGAGGTGAGAGCATTGTATCTGCCATGGAGAATTCTGCAGCTTCCAGAAAAAATTATAGCAGAACTTTAAACAACACAGGCTTAGGGGCGCCTGTGTGGCTCAGTCAGTTAAGCGTCCGACTTCAGCTCAGGTCATATCTCACAGTTCATGGGTTCAAGCACTGCGTCGGGCTCTGTGCTGACAGTTGAAAGCCTGGAGCCTGTTTCAGATTCTGTGTCTCCCTCTCTCTCTCGCCCTCCCCTGCTCACACTGTCTGTCTGTCTGTCTGTCTATCTCTCTCTCTCTGTCTCTCTCAGAAATAAATAAAACATTTAATTAATTAAATAATAAACAATACAGGCTTGAACTGTGCAGGTCCACTTATACATGGATTTTTTTTTATATAAATACGGCACAGTACTATCAGTATATTTTCTCTTATGATTCTCTTAATCACATTTTGTTTTCTCTCGCTTACTTGATTGTAGCACTACCATTTATCTTACATAGGGACACACCCTCCATTTATCATAGACTGTTCTGGCAAACCAAGTTCTCCTTACGATGCTACTCATTATCCTGGACACATCAGTACCGTCAGCCTGAAGATAAAATAGGCTTTCTTTCCATTCAGAATCCCTCCTTTCCCAGAAAGTGTTGATTGTGGCCTCCCACCCTTCCTCCCACTCATCCTTCACATCCTATTTGATGTTATTAGATTCCTAAATGATTGAATAATTCATTAGTACACACACCTATAAAGANTGTATTTGTAACGCACAGAAATGGCTGTGGGAACACAACTTCCTATAAGGCTGGGTCTGCTACGAGCCAGGACATAATTCTGCTTAGCACTAACTGCGTAATTCCTGCAAGGGTCCAAGTAAGAGGGGAAAATATGACCAAAAACATGGTGGATGTTTCCTGGGACAATTGAATGGCCGCCCAGATCCTGTGGCCCCTGTCACACTGTCCCTGGTCCCGGTCACAATGGCACCATAGGTAAGCTTCTCATTCTGCTCAGTCCTGCCTCTGACTCACCCGGGCTCTCACTGTTGGCCTCCAAAACACCCAGTCTTCATTGCAGGCAATTTGGGAAACCCAACTTGGGACCGTCATCAACACTCAATTTCCTTGCATTTGTATCTTTCCTTAACTCCTTTTCCTCATTGAACGGATCCCCTACTTTCTCTCAGTTCCACTTCCTTCCCGCCCATTTCAAATTTCATAACTCTGTGTCCTTGGTTGCGTTTCCTCACTGACTAGTGTACGTCTGTGAACAGGCTTGCGCCTTGTTCTGGTGGTATATACCTTTCATTCAGGACGTCAGGATGCCTGGCTTGCCTGGGAGAATTGCATCGAAGGGGAGACTGCAGGATTCTGTGTTTCCTTGCAGAGCAGCGCACGCGTGTGTTCGGCCCTGTTTTAACAAGTGAGAAAAATCAAGTAGTTTTGGTTAAGAGGAATGCAGTCACAACTGGAAATTGGCTTCTCTGTGGAATGCAGATTTTGAATCTTGCCTCCCGTAGGTGACAGAACCTGGCTATTCCAGTGTGTGATGCTTGTCAGTAACCGCATGGACCATCATGAGGTATTTACTGGGTCTACAGAATAAGTAGTGCAACTTTTAGAAAAGCCATTTCGGGGCGCCTGGGTGGCTTAGTCGGTTAAGCGTCCGACTTTCGCTTGGGTCATGATCTCGCGGTTCGTGGGTTCGAGCCCCGCGTCGGGCTCTGTGCTGCCTGCCAGCTCGGAGCCTGGAGCCTGTTTCAGTCTGTGACTCCCTCTCTCTCTGACCCTCCCCTGCTCACTCTGTCTCTCTCTCTCTCTCCTAGAAATAAATAAAACATTAAAAAAAAAAAACTGTTTAAAAAAAAATAGAAAAGCCATTTCATAGGGCCCATTGATGTATTTCTTCATTTCCAGTAGACAACTTTCAGTATCTCTCACTCCGTCAACCTGAACTTGGAATCCTCACGTGTAAATACATTTCTGCACCAGTGTGCTTAATAAAAAGCACTGCATTTACTCACTTCGCTCCTTAAATAATATAGGTAATAATAACTTGTCTAATTTACATAGAATAAACTATGATCCGTATGAAAGACTTTAGTGTGGTGTGTGGTCTGGCCCTTCTGGATCAACATTGACATCATAAATTACCAAGATGTGATTTGATTGAAAGATAACTTGGATATAAATTTTACCCAAGACTGTGATAGGAAAAGTGTTTTTCAAGAATCAGTATGATTAGCTTTATTATTCACATGGTATTATCAACATTTCCTTCAACACTAATCTTTATTTAACAAAGCATCCTTGCAATGTGTTAGACTCGATAAAGAGAGCCACTGAAGAGGTAGGGGAACGTTTCTACACAACTTCACCTTCAGATGTGAAGATTCACAGTCTTCCAACCACACCTTAGTATGGACAGGATTTACCATCAGCATGAACAGTCTGTTAATGATCACCAAGTTCCGTATTGTGGTGTTTGTACGTATATGACAGGTGGTGGGTCACAGCCTCTCTTACGTGCTCATGAGAGCTGTTTGTTAAAGTTCAAGAATTGTGACCCCATTGCCTACTACAGCCAGTATTAAAAACCAATTACTCATCAATAATAAACAAACTTAAAATGAAAATTGGGAGTGGGGGCTCCTGGGGGGCTCCGTCGGTTAAGCATCCGACTCCTTATTTTCGTTCAGGTTATGATCTCATGGTTCATGCATTTGAGCCCTGCGTTGGGCTCCATGCTGACAGTGCAGAGAATCCATGAGATTCTCTCTCTCCCTACCTCTTTCCTGCCCTTCCCCTGTTTGCATGCTCTCTCTCGCTCTCTCTTTCTGTCTCAGCAATAAATAAACTTAAAAATTTTTAAACCAACTATATAAACTTACATCTAAATAAGTCATATTAAAATAGAAGTTAATACACACTCAAAACCTATCATTTGCTGGTATAAACGAGAGGTATTGTTGAGGCCTTTGGATAATGTTGGACACAGATATCGTATAATTGCATTCCAACTAGCTCCTCTCGCTGTATAGTCTTACTTAAAAATAAACTTGCCAGACCAAGATTGGAACACTCACTACACTGGACATTGTTTTCCACAAAAATAAGATACTAATGCATTTAGTCACATATAGTATGGCATTGATGTGTGAGAATTATTTGCACTTAATTTAATGACAGAAGTCAACTAAAGCTCAAGTTAGGTAGAAATGGCTTTGGAGGCTTAGCTCTTATTTAACCTATTCTCTTACTTATTTGGGAGATCCCATTCAATTAGGTCATACTTCTAAAACACCTAATCTGATAAAAACACTTTTTCATATTTAAGAAATTTTTTAGGTAAAAGCAGATTTGATTGTGTTGGTCAAATAAGAGACAGAAGGATTTTGAAAGAGTTGGTATAATCGTCAGTAGCTTTAAATGCTTCTTCAGGCCTGAGAAACATATGATACTAATGTCCTGGGACTTGTACTTCGGTATCGTCAACAGCAACGTTCTCAGCTCGGACCTTATGTCAACTTTGTGATGACAGAATGAACATGTAGAAAATTGAATGTCTTTACTAAGACTGCCTTGGTATATAGTAGGTATTGTTTTGGGATCCAGACATCTAGGTGTCTTGGATAGAGCTCAGAGCATGAATTTGAACACATGCTGTGGTTTGCCAGCATGCACTCAGTGGAGAAGGTTACGAACTCACCATCCACCGTGTAAATGTAATTTCCTTTTCGTGTTGCCACAGCTGTGTGTATTTGGCACGTCCCATGAATCCTAAATAACAAACAGAACATTGCTTAATCCCCGTCCATTCCTTAACACTTGAAGGACTGCAGAAGTGACAGTGCATTTTAATGGCTAAAAATAACAAGTGTTTAAAATATTATGTTCATGGAATCTCTCTGTAGTCTTTGGTGCTTTTATAGCTCTGTTTATAGGGATTCTCAACCGCAGCACTTACTGGCACACGGGATTGGAAAGTGTTTGTTACAGGGACGGTGTCTTGTGCACTGTAAGATGTTACGCATCCATAGTCTCCATCCAGGAGCCCGAGGAGCCCTGACCCCTAATTGTAGCAGCCACAGATGTTTCCAGACACTGCCACGCAGCCACCATGCGAGGGAGTGTAGAATCTCATTCCACACTGAGGTTTGCCATCTCCGTCTTTGAAATAAACCATCCTACCTTTTCCTGTTTCTCTGTTCCACAGACCATTTCTCTGCATCTACTCTACAAGGTGCTCCTAGAGATTCTAAAATCCTCACTCTCTCTAAGCTGAGGCTTCCCCTTCTGGGAAGTCAGGTTACATGTACTTAAATTAAATAGAAACACAGTTGACCCCTGAGCANTCTAGTCCTCAGTTTATGTGTGTTTTTTTTAAGTTTATTTATTTATTTTGAGAGAGAGAGTGGAAGAGAGGCAGAGAGAGAGAGGGAGACAGAGGACCCTGAACTGGCTCTGCATTATCAGCGCAGTGCAAGGGGGCTCGATCTCACATCCACATGATCATGACCTGAGCCAAAACCAAGAGTAGAATGCTTAACTGACTGAGCCACCCAGGCACCCCTCATCTCAGGTCTTGATCTCAGGGTCTTGAGTTCAAGCCCTGTGTTGAGTTCCATGCTAGGCATAGGCATACTTTAAAAAAATAATAATATAAATATTCCACAATAGTGTAAATGTATTTTCTCTTCCTTAAGATTTTCTTAATCACATTTTCTTTTCATAAGCTTACTTTGTTGCAGGAATAGAGTATATAATACCTAGACACATTATGTGTTAATCAGAGGTACCTGGTACTGTTAAGGCTTCTGGCCAGTAGCAGGCTGCTCGTAGTTACATCTGGGGGATTCAGAAGTTATACCCAGAATCTCACCTGTGTGTTGGGTTGGCTCCTTGTCCCCACTTCTTTAAGGAACAGCTGTAGATAGTGATAGAAACACAGACAGAGATAGACACAGACAAAAATAAATTGGATATATCCACACACCATCCCTGCATCTGGTGTTGACAAATCCATTATTCACATCTCAAATATACAGCTCACACAAAACACTCTTATTATTTCTTGTAACACTTGGTTTTCTGAACCTTATACAATAGCCTGTGCTTGGGTTTAGCAGCGTCCTCATTTCTACAAATGGACTAGTTGGAACTGCAGCATTTAATTTGAGAATTAAACTCTCTATTCGTCATCTACATTTTTCTTAAAGTGTCAATTTCATCCATCCAGTGTCTACTTACTCCGTTGCTAAAATTCCCCAAAATTATCTCCCTGAATATAGTCTCTCCCATAGGATTTCCCAGAGCACTGGCAATTAGACCCCAAATCTTAAAACTCCTCTATTTGAAAAGCTACATCCATGCTGATTTCCCACATGAGAAACATAAACTTGATATTTTTGACATACGAATTTCCCCAGAACAAAACCTGAGGTTTTGCTTCATTTTTTTTCTTCATTTTCTGCAACTCCCTTCCTCCTCGTAGGACCTGAGCACAGTGAAAACCCAGCATCCGTTGAACTCATACTGACCTGTCCTAGGTCTGTGCCTTTGTGCACAATGATTCTTCTCTTTCTATGATTCTTGGTTGATAATCTTGGGGCACCTGGGGGGCTCAGTTGGGTGAGTGTCTGACTCTTGAATTTGGCTCAGGTCCTGATCTCATGGTTCATCCGTTTCAGGA
>NW_027528610.1:2697954-2698387 GCF_008692635.1 Crocuta crocuta | reverse complement strand
AGGAGTTCAAGCCCGGCTTGTAAGCCTGCTTCTAAGTCCCCCACTCCCTCCCTCCGTCTCTCTCTCATTCTCTCTCTCTCTCAGTAAATAAATGGAATTTAAAATCTTATTCAGTGTTTAGTGAATAAATGTCATCACTGTGAGAACCATTTCTCACACTCATGAGCGAATTAGATGTTCAGTTATCCGTGCTTCAGCATGACCTTTATCATTGAGAGTTTCTGTTCTCTCTTTAACTTCGATGTCCATGACCCTGACTACATTTTGAGGTATTAAGGTGAGACGTATTTTTTTACATTGCTCATTTTTATAATGTGTATTGAACACAATGTCTCCAACAGAGTAAACACTCCATAAATGTTTACTGTGTGCGTGGAAGTTATTTATTGATTGCAACTTCCCATCACAGAGTCAGGCTTGGTTTATTTATTGT
>NW_027528610.1:2697629-2697813 GCF_008692635.1 Crocuta crocuta | reverse complement strand
GGCTAGGTTCATCTTTTGTGTATAACCCTTCACACTGAAGTGTTCCTTAATATAAACTTTATAGAGTCTGTTTCCATTCTCTGCAAAAACTGTGAAGAATCAAACCCCACGGAGGCTGGCCGTATGGCTGCCATTGCGATAACTCTCAGGCTTTCAGGATCAGAGTTTTTCCTTACGGCCTTCG
>NW_027528610.1:2696306-2697585 GCF_008692635.1 Crocuta crocuta | reverse complement strand
CCCCCCCACATCTATCAGTCCTCAGTTTGTTCTCAGCATTCAAGAGTCTCTCATGGTTTGCCTCCTCCCTCTCCCCCACCATTTCCCCCCTTCTTCTCCCCCACGGTCCTCCGTTAAGTTCCTCCTATTTCACATATGAGTGAAAACATATGGTATCTGTCCTTCTCTGCATGACTTATTTCGCTCAGCATAACACCCTCGAGTTCCATCCATGTTGCTATAAATGGACAGATGTCATTCTTTCTCATTGCCGTGTAGTATTCCATCGTATATAGATACATCACATCTTCTTGATCCATTCGTCTGTTGATGGACACTTAGGTGGAGAGCACCATTCTACTAGCAAAGTCCAGAGGCTCAGTTTCTTCAACAGACTCCAGACATTTCATGCAAATTTGAGACTGGACCACATACTGGGAGACAGCAGCCTTTTTTAATGAATTTTTTAATGTTTATTTCTTGAGAGAGCAAGCAAGCAGGGAGAGGCAGAGAGAGAGAGAGAGAGAGAGAGAGAGAATCTCAAGCAGGCTCCACACAGTCAGCCCAGAGCTCCACTTGGGGCTCGAACTCAGGAACTCTGAGATCATGACCTGAGCCAAAACTAAGAAACAGATGCTTTAACCAACTGAGCCATCCAGGCACCCCTTACCCTTACCCCCCTTTTTTGCTTAAAGTTCAGACAGATATTGCTTACTTGCTATAAAAAAAATGACAGAATGTTCTGCAGTTCTTGCTGCGTTCAGCCCGATGGGCATAAGACTTTAGTGGGTTCTTCACATGTATATTCTCTGAGTTATGAGATAACCGTGTATATAACATCTGAGGCATGCCTCTGACAAAGAGTAAGGAACTTGTGGGGCACCTGGGGGGCCCATTTGGTTAAGCGTCCTACTTCAACTTCAACTCATGCTCAGTGAGTTCGAGCCCCGCATCGGGCTCTGTGCTGACAGCTCAGAGCCTGGAGCCTGTTTCAGATTCTGCATCTCCCTCTCTGTCAATCTTCTGCTCACGCTGCCTCTCTCTCTCTCTCAAAAATAAATAAGACATTAAAAAAAGAAGAAATATTGGGGTGCCTGGGTAACTAGGTCGGTTAACTGTTCAACTTCAGCTCAGGTCATGATCTCAAGGTTCATGGATTCGAGCCCCGCGTTGGCTCTGTGCTGACAGCTCAGAGTCTGGAGACTGTTTCAGATTCTGTGTCTCCCTCTCTCCGTACTTTCCCTGCTCACACTCTGCCTCTCAAAAATAAATATTTTTTTAAAAGGGTGAGAAATGTGCT
>NW_027528610.1:2693665-2695267 GCF_008692635.1 Crocuta crocuta | reverse complement strand
TCCTACCATATAAGCCAATCGCCGGAACCGTGGAGTAACCTTCAGCAGGTTGAGGCTCCTGGCTCGCACAACCCAGACTAAGTGCAAGAGCATAGTATTCATCTTGCTGGTGCTGGTCTTTCTTTTCCAGAAGCTGACGGTGTGCTTGCTGGTTCCCATAGACAATCCGAATTTGTGCCACTACTTACATCATCCGTCTGCTGGCATCACACGTCATGGACCAGTGATTGTTCATGATAAGAACTTGTTCACGTTGGGGCGCCTGGGTGGCTTAGTAGGTTAAGGGTCCGACTTTCGCTTAGGTCATGATCTCGCGGTTCATGGGTTCGAGCCCCACGTCAGGCTCTGTGCTGACTGCCAGCTCAGAGCCTGGAGCCTGTTTCAGTCTGTGACTCCCTCTGTCTCTGACCCTCCCCTGCTCATGCTGTCTCTCTCTCTCCGAGAAATAAATAAAAATATTAAAAAAAAAAAAAAGAACTTGTTCACATAGAGGTCTCCTTGTAACATCCTGCTTGGCAGCGATGGGCCTTATGGCATTCTGTGTGTTTCCAATAATGGCATTACTTGTAGAGAAGCTCAAGATAGTCTGGACGTTTGACCTCAATCAGTGAGAGACCACAATATATGTGATGAGGTATTTCAAGAACAGTAGTATTTATTTTCTTTTATGTCTTGAGCTACAAAATGGGACAAATAGTCCAAAACATGTATCTCCAACCACCTGTAATATTTCTTTAATGGTGACAAAGTATATTTAAGCCCATTTTCTTTATTTAAACTCATTTTCTTAAACTAAACACTTGATAATGTGATTTAACACAACTGAATGGTGATATCTTGTTCCATGAATCAGTTACCAAGATGTTCCTCAGAAGAGTCTGTGTTTAGACTTAACCAAATATTTTCAGCCACAACAAAGCTTAATCTCTTACCCTGCTTAAGAATCCTTCCACATCCACCTCTACAGCTTCATTTTGCACGGTGTATATAACCTAATCTCACAAAAATTTATGAGATTCATGCCTTGTGTCTGTGTTCATTCAACCTGTCTTCCTGAACACAGTAGCCAGTGCTTGTTAGAGAAATCCAAGGTTAGAGAGATCTCTAAGTAATACTCAGGCTACAGTTTGCCATCAGGGAGAGCCAGCCCTAACTGATGACCACGTTAATAGGAAAAGATAAATGATGGATGGTGATTAGGGATAAATATATAGACGCCAAACTGAACATCCGTTCCTCAGTGGAGCTCTTTAAGCCTATAGCTGAACTGAAACATGAGGTTTAAAAATAACATTGGTTGAGAGACCCATGGCATACAAGAAAACTTCACGTATTTTAAGTGTAGAGTTGATAAGCTTTGACAGACGAATACAGCTATGAACCCTCTTCCCAATCAACCTGGTGAGCATATATGTCAAGTCCAGAAGTATCTTTCGGCTCCTTAGTAATGTTGATAATCCCCCATCCCATCCACCCCATCCATCCCCACCCTGTCGAAAGAATGCATTCTTCAAGTTTCTGACAGTAGATTAGTTGGCATTCTCCAGGATTTTGCACACATTGAATCTGTGTGTGTGTGTGTGTGTGTGTGTGTGTGTGTGT